>NC_051154.1:34960358-35207858 GCF_013339745.2 Dermacentor silvarum
CGACTTCCCAGTGGAAGGGGAGCGGTGGGCGACGAGGGCATCGAGGCACCCTAGACTGCGCATGTGCGTGCCCGCTCTGCCACTGCGGCGCACGCGCGCAGCGCTGCCGCCCTCTGCCGCCTGTGCCCCTGACTCTATCTGGGCTCTCGCCCGCCTTCCCCTAACAGTGGGCTTCTTCGATTTTCCACTTCTGCTACCCGCGGGCTGCCAGAGCACCAGAGCCAGCCAGAGCGCCTTCGTTTTTCTCGGGTTCCTCCGCCCACCGCGTGATGCACTTCCGCCGCGCGTTCGTTTTACTCGGGCTGGACGCTTCGGGCTGCCACAACCAGCCAAGACCACGATTTTGATCTGGCAGCTCTCCGGAAGTTCTCTGGTTAGCAGATGACAAAAAGTGGCAATGAGCGCTCGCCGCCATCTCTGTGGGGACTTGACGAATTGCAACGCGGGCTCTTTAGGACTTTTACCTCGCTGGCTTGCGTCGAACGCTAGCGCGCGCCGCCGTGGCTGACGTGGTTTTGGACTTAGTCTCAGTGAGCGCTCGCGTACTCGTCGGCGCGGTGCATGGATCACTGATTACATTACTTCTAGCGTTATCTTACAAGGGTTCTAACGCACCGTTCCGCCTTGCGAGGCGGTGCGGCGGCGAACCAGCACCGTTCCGCCTTGCGAGGTGGTACGGCGGCGAACCATTTGAAGCTTTCTTGTGTGCGTGTGTGTGTCCCGTGAATGCTTCTTCCCGGTCGTGAACAGCGTGCTGCGCTCTCGATCATGCTTGCATGGTATCTTCATCGTGTTCCGCGCTAGTTGTCCGCGAAGTTGTAGACGCTCATTTCCACACATCACGGTGCCTTTTCGGTTCATCTTTCTCTGGTGGTATCCCTTTTCACATCGCCCGCGTATACGAGGCGATATATCTTTTTTCTGCAGTTAGTAAAGGCGTCGCAGCTAGCCCGTGTTTGCCCCGTCTCTCCATCGTATGCTTGGGTGGTAGCTCGAAACCGATGTGTTCTAACTATATAGGCCGTTGATGTTTAAGGAATGTACTGGTAGATATGAGTAATAGCCACACGTGCATTACCTTTATTAATGTTCTCATGATCGACCAATACTATTTTTAGTGTGAAGCTTTTCGCTGGTCACAAGCGGCGTGCATTTTCATGCGCCCGCCGCTGCCCCAGCCAAAACAAACATTCTGAAATCGAATTCAAGCATGTCGGCACGAAATTTTTTGCGTTCAAGACGTACCCGATATCCTGCTTTTTCGTGTCTTGTCAAATGATTTCAAATGTCGCCGGCGGTCGACGTGATCGCTGCGAGCAGGCATCCTCGAGCGATCTCTTTCGCTATCACTTACGTGTGATTTCGCGTCTTGGCATCGGACGCGTCGCACGCAGTTTGTTTCGCTGTGCAAAGTGAGGTGCCAGTGCGCGTCCTGTGCCGAGTCGCGCGAAATCTTGCAAAAGTGATCGTATTCCCGAATGCAACTATATACTTTCAAGCTGGCAACGCATAAATGGGCCGACTACGCCGAGCGCGCGGCGCCCACGCCGGCCGCTGTCATGATAGCATGTTTACGTTTATCCCGCGGCCAGCTGTCCGGTGTTCGATTTTGCAAACTTCTGGCACCTTCGGGTTGTCTTGGGATCCCAGCCTACGTGACTTACTATCAGAACCGGAACTAGCTGGCTGCCATCTGGCTGCCAGCGGGCTGCCAGAACTCCGAAAATCGAAGAATCCCAGTGTTTTTTCACGCAGCAGGAGCATAAATAGCGCCTGGGATTTCAAGCGAATGGGAGCATTAATTGGTTAGCGGTCGAGGTAAGCAAGACACATTAAGAGTATTGGTAGGGCTAAAAGCAGGGAATAGACCAATAAGCGGGTGTCTGGTTTTAACGAAGAGTGAGGATATCATTTGCCAGACTGCAACAGAAGTAGTGAAACCCGACTGGCTCATAGAGCCTGGTCGCCGCCCCATTTGTCACCGCCACGTTTGCATTATTTTTGACAGTCGTGCTGTGGTGAGGTCCAGCCATGTCCTCGATCATCGTTCTGCGATTCTCAGAAATGGTTCACCATAACAATGAAAGAGTCCCTTCAGCTCTATTATATTCTATTGTCATCACCCACCGTTCACGACAGGCCGATTTTGGCGAGAATGTATATTGGTGGAACGCAGCTCGAATCACTGACTTTGCGCGAGAATGAAAAGCGCGGGGATAGCATCGCCGCATCACGCCGGCTCTGAAGAGCCCTAGAGACATCAAAGAGATCAAAGTAGGGGATGTTGTCGTGTCAAACTATGAATTGGCATAAGTGACTTTTGTCATGACACGTGAGTTGACATATAGACTTGAGCGCACGAGTTTTCGGTTACTTTCGTGAATGCTAGGATACATAATGAGTGACCGCGCAAGGATATCCTCAGGCAAAAGGTAAATTTTCGGCTTCAAAGAGATAACTCAAAATTACAGACGTTTACGCCAAGATCATTGGAATACGTAGCATACTGTGTAATAGTGAACTCTACGATACTCACAACGGTTGCATTTGGCCAACTGTCACACAACGCGCCCGATGGCAAGCTGCGGAAAAAGCTATTCCGGAAAGGAAATGAGTAGTAGCGCACGCTATTACCGCAAACCTACTAGACAATGGCGCATGAAAAAAATGACCTATCTGAATGTTGTATTCGGTTTGAGCCGTAATAAGGCCGCAACTTGATGGTTCGTACGAAGGCGTGAAAACGACCTCTTTTATGTGCACATAAAGAGGTCGTTGTGCACAATTGTGCACAATGTGCACAATTGCATTTCGCACCTGGTGCGAAATGCAATTGAGTAACGATATAAGGTTGGGGTAAACATGGCCGCTTCACCAAATCTAGGGACGGTGTGAGGGTGCAGCCATAAATACAACTTGACAATGGATGCTCCTCATTTTACTCGAACTCGATGTTGACATATTGGACCTCTCTTTCGACATGCCCGTGTAGTTCAATGTCACTCCAGGTCTTTTTCTCCGTCGAGTTACTGCAGTTCCAAGCGCCACCGTGAGGTATCTTCGCCTTCCTGAAGCCATTCATCAACATGGACACACGCATTCAAGCTGCTTGGAACATTCCTGGCAACACAGCAGCCGATGAAGCAGCACGACAAGCACACCTCAAAGATGATGTGGTTTCGTTCCCAATATCAAAAAATTAATTACGCTGCATTATAATGGCATTATAAGGGCATTATGTGTAGAAATACATGGTTTGACCAGAATTCTAAAAGCCCTGATTTGTACCATATTTGTAACCACGAATGTGATTATAGATTTGTAGATGAAGATATACATCACCTCCTTCTAGATTGCCCACATCATGACACACAAAGCCGCCTACTTAAATCAACTCTAATGACATTAGACTGCAGACCTTTCAGTTTAAGGAAACTTTTGGGCCCTTCGTCAACAACGGCCTTGCAGACGAGCGCTTTAAAAGCATTATAAACTTTTCTCGAAGACAGCGGCATCGTTGGCAGTTATTAACGCTTATAATGTTCCTTTTATTTCAACGTTGCTGTATATGTGTTTGTGTTTGTGAATTATGTTATGTTGACTATTCTGTTCTGACTATATGTGATAATGCATTTACACGATGTATGCACCACCCGCTGACTAGAGACTACATTGTTAGGTGACAGTATTCTTTGAAATTTCGAGACTTTCTTCTGCAGTGCCGTGGAGTTATTGAACTTCTTTATTGTATGTACCACATTTTTTTTTTTTTTTTACGGTATAGTGTTACTGTGAAAACGTTGCTTGACAAGTTCGTTTTTTTTTTATGTTCTATAGTGCTTGTATGAGAACGTTGTTTGACATGTAATCTTGAACCCTGTATGTTGTAGGTTAGACCCATTCAAGAGCTAAGGAGTAGCCGGCGCCTTATTTGTGCGTCAACATCTCCTTATATCATATGAATAAAAAAAACATCGACACACGGACGTATTTTGCCGTATTTCAGGGGTGCATGACGATTAAGGTCAGCTTTTTCTCGAAAGGCCCACTCCACTTAAGTGTCCTTTTCACCACCGCGCAAAAAATATAGACTTGAAGGCAGTCTAATATCGTGTTCGCTATTTGAGAACTCGCAGTCGAGGCTGAAGTTGTAACGTAACCTTCTGGCGAATACGTATAAGTTTATTTCCTGAGCTCCTTTTCCTTCTCACTGAGTGAGTCGTGCCGGTGCAAATGCTAGTGAACCTTCACGTGGTGGTGAAAATGCCATCTCTAGGAGCATACAGCATGACACGTTCTCTGGATTACCAGCGCCTTCGCAGCAGCAGCAAGCGTTATGACTGCTGGTCCGCTGCTGGATTTTTCTGCACTTCACACATCTAACATTCCAGACTGTGCACCTTTCGACGCCTTTCTTGGCATCATGTCCGAGTGGTCTCTTGAGAGCACCTTTGGCTTTTCGCATCCACCGTACCAGTACACCTCCAATAATGATCTACCACCAGGTTGCGAAACGCGAGTCGCTTGCATTTCCAGCACTTCGTCTTGCCACTTCCGCAACGGGTCATGTGATCGCCCCGCTCAGACACTTTACCCGTGAAGCCGCACACCCGGGAGCAGACCGCGCGGTTACAACTCCACACACTCTGACACCACAAACACACCCAGGGCATCCACACTTGTGCACCGTACTCTAACACATAAGACGCATTACATCACGTCAGAGACGCCCTGCGTGATCACCGAAATTATCCATCACACACATACACTCCCATCCATCTTTATTGCCAATATCTACCACCCCCCATCCAAACCGATGGCCACGTTGGAGTCCCTCCTCCGAGAGCTGCACCGCCTGGTAGGGAAGCGCCCCCTACTAATCGGTGGGGATTTCAACAGTCAACACACTGACTGTGGATACAAAACAACCACACACAGAGGTCGCAGGCTCTGGCTGCTCCTGCAGAACCTCCAACTTTCCGTCCACAACAATTTTCAGACTCCTACGCGAATCGGCAACAGTGTCAGCATGGACACTAGTCCGGATCTGGTGCTCAGCTGCTCCCTCCGTGATGTGACTTGGACGAGAACACAACACACACTGGGCAGTGATCATTACATGATACAAGTCACGGTCCCATTCAAGCCACCCCGGCACACCTACATGACACACTGGGACGCTCTCCGCACCACGCGAACTGCCAGTCCTGACAACCCCATCACCGACATCAACGACTGGGTAGACTCTCTTCAGACTGACATCCAACACCATACGCAGCAGATTGAAACCACCACAGACGTCCCCACCCTAGACTCCCGACTCGCCCACCTCTGGGAGGCCTACCACAGTCTCCTAGAGAGGTGGAAACGCGGTAAACATAACAGAACACTCAGAAAACGCTTAGCCACTCTACAATCCCAAATTCAATTACATTCGGAGGAGCTCTGCCGCTCCAATTGGGGACAAGTATGCGACGGCATCGCCGGGAGACTGTCCGCAAAACGGGCGTGGCAGCTCCTCCGACACCTCATCGATCCGTCGAAAACAAAAAACACCACCCAGCACCACGTCACCCGGCTCATACACGCACACATAGACAACCCCGATGCTCTCTTGGATACACTCCGCGACACATACACCTCACCCGGCATACCAATTCCTCTCCCCTCATATACAGGACAGGCGAACCCCGAACTCGATACCGCCATAACAGAGGCGGAGGTCAGAGCAGCCCTCCTGACTCTCCGCACCAAATCTGCACCCGGCGCCGACCAGGTCTCCAACACAGCGCTCCGTAATCTGGACGATCGATCGATCGATCGTATCACGGAGTATTTCAATCAGTGCTGGAAGGAGGGCACCCTCCCCCAGTCCTGGCGCCACGCGAAGGTAATCTTCATCCCAAAGCCCAACAAACCACTTACACTCCAAAACCTTCGCCCAATCTCGCTAACCTCGTGTCTCGGAAAGCTTTTCGAGCACGTGGTATCAGCGAGACTCACACAGCACATGGCAGACCATGACTTATACCCTCACAGCATGGTGGGATTCCGTCCCCATTTGTCCGCACAAGACGCCATGTTGCAAATCACCCATGACATCTTCGACCCGCTCATTCCAGGCCACACCAAGGCAGTCTTGGCTTTGGATTTATCCAAAGCCTTTGATCGCGTTGAACATCACGCGATCATGACTGCACTCTCCCCACTGAATGTGGGTGCACGTACGTACACCTACATTCAGGCCTTTCTCACAGCACGCACGGCTGAGCTTCGCTTCGGCCCGCTCGCATACCCCACATACTCTCTAAAAAGCATCGGCACCCCGCAAGGGTCCGTCCTCTCACCTTTCTTATTTAATATCACTCTGATCCCCCTAGCAAGACAATTGGCAACCGTTCCTCACCTGAAACATACTCTATACGCTGACGACATCACGCTATGGACTACCCATGGCAGTGATGGCACCATACAGGACACTATCCAAGCAGCCGCCAATCTGACCCAAAACCATGCAGTCAGCGTAGGACTTTCTTGTTCCCCAGAGAAGTCCGAGATGCTCTGAATCCGTCCCAAGAACCGCAACTCACCCTGCTCCCCCATCGTCATCGAACTGGAAGGAAGACCGGTGCCAGAGGTGAAAACTCTCCGGATATTGGGTATGCTTATCCAGAGTGACGGGAAGAACACTACTACACTCCGCAGACTCAAGCAAGTGGTGGGGGCGATCTCGCACCTCATCCGCCGGGTCTCGTGCCACCACAGGGGCATGAGGGAGCGTGACCTATGCCGCCTTGTTCACGCCTTTGTGCTCAGCCGTGTGCTCTACTCCACCCCCTACCTCCAGCTCTCTCGCCGTGAAACTGACGCCATGGATGCTCTCATTCGTAGAGCATACAAAGTCGCCCTCCACCTTCCCATAAATACACCTACCGACCGACTCTTACAACTTGGCCTCCACAACACAATCGGGGAACTTGTAGACGCACACCGCCAAGCACAATACCTTCGTCTCACACAAACCGACACTGGCCGGTGCATCCTGCATTCCCTTGGAATCCGGATACCGGCCAACGATCCGACATTACGCCCCATATCAAGACCCTTACACCGCGAACTTCTCATTAAGCCACTTCCCCGTAACATGCACCCCGACCACCACCATAAGCGCCGCAGAGCTCGCGCTGCAGCCCTCCACCGATATTACGGCTCGGAGCCGGACGCCGTATGGGTGGACGCAGCCTGCACGGGCGATGAAGCGGTCGCTGTGGTGGTGGGTAACACTCTCTCCCCCATCGGAACACACACACTCCCCCCAGACACCTCTCCCGAAGCTGCAGAGGAAGCTGCCATTGCCCTGGCCATCGTCAACACAGAAGCCCGGTATGTTTTATCAGATT
The DNA here is from genome assembly GCF_013339745.2 of Dermacentor silvarum. NCBI lineage: Eukaryota > Metazoa > Arthropoda > Arachnida > Ixodida > Ixodidae > Dermacentor > Dermacentor silvarum. The sequence goes on from NC_051154.1 coordinate 34,967,759, forward strand.
CCAAAACTGCAATCCTAAATTTCGCATGAGGCCGAGTCCACGTTCCTGCTTTTTGCATACTGGACTCGCCCGCCGCGCCCCCGCCCCGTCATGTGGAGCTGATTTGGGTGCCCGCGCACTGCGGGAATCCTGGAAACGAGGCCGCAGACCTCTTAGCCCGAGGTTCTTTAAACCGGGCTCTTGCGGCCTCCGATCCGGGATTCACGAAGGAGCGCGCGCACACTTTCAACGAGCTGACGCATGCCTCCAAGGCGGCGCGCCAGCTGTACCCTCCACCGCACGAATCCCTTAGCAATCGACAAGCAACCCTTTGGCGCCAATTACAGACACACACTCTCCCCTCTCCTCTCATTCTTTCTCACTATCACCCACTTTTCCTCACTTCAGCCTGTACTCTCTGTCCGGAACCTCGCGCTTCTGCTCTCCATCTCCTTTCTCATTGCCCGGCGGATCCTCCCCCGCGGGGCCTAGAGCACCTGAAGACTTGGGAGGACTGGGAGACCCTGCTCCGCTCCGGAGACCCGGTCGTGCAGACCATTGCCACTGACCGGGCTGCCAGCGTTATGGACCGGACTAACATAAACGCTTGAGTGCCGTGGGGTCGTGCGGGGGCCCTGGAGCCTGCGTGCTCCAAACTCCCCAGTCTATATAATAAAGTTTTTATGATGATGATGCGCAGCGCTCAGTGCTCATCGAGTGAACGTCGGAGTCGGCCAACTTCCCGTCGAAAGGGTAATCGCGCAGACTTCTCGCGCGAACTGCGCATTGCAGCGCTCGCTCGCAGAAAACGTGGCCGCACGGCAGCTGCACAGTGCGGCAAGATACACAGACCGCGTATACGCCGCAAATGCTCGCGGCTGCGAACGAGACGCGACGCATTTCGAGGAACTCGCCGAACCCGGTCAGCGTGTACTTCCATCCGTCCGTCATGTCACGTTGTTGTGCCATCGTTGTCAGCAGTGTTGCGATACACAATCAAGCGGTAATGCCTCCTTCGACACTAGTAGCGCGCTTAATTGTGCCGCCAGCTGTTAATTTACACCGGCGGTGGCTCACATACAGTCGAGCGCCTCTACAACGAAGTGACCTGTATAACGAATGACTTCGGAGGCCCCCAAGCACTTCGTTATAAAGGCGCTGGACTGTATGTAGGCCTGAGCATTGACCCGCCGTCCCTTAACCTTCTCGCTACGTGCTGCGCGATTTACTACACTCATAATAAACAGTGAGTGTTTCTCCTGCTCCCGCTCTCCTGCTCTACTACTGCTCGCTCTAGTGCGGGAATCCATTTCTTCTTCGCATCTCAGCTGCCTCCATCGGCGGCACCAGCAGCTTGAAAAGTACAACACTACACGCTCCCCAGACCTTGCCCAACCCCACTAATTCAACAATGCCACCACCGCTCGATAAAAAAAAAAATGGAGGACGCTTAAGCTTCGCATTTAAGAGTGGAACGCGATAGCGTTATCGGGCCCCGTTGGGATCGCATTTTTCTTTATGAGTAGGCTTCACTGCAACACAACATGGGAAAGCCAGCTTACAAAGACCAAGCTTACACCGATCCCCTTAAGCTCGGCTTCACTTTTAAGCAGAAATGCATTGCTGGGAAGAAGTTTTTCCAGGGGCAATATAAGTCGTCTTATATTAAAATGTGAAGGCCCTAGGACTCTTTTTTTATCATTTTATTAATTGTTTGCTATTGCCCCGAAGCATGCGCGTGTCCAAAACGCATTAGGCAGGCTAAGTCCCAATTTGACGGATGGATGGATGGATGGATGGATGCTATGAGCGTCCGCTTTGAAACGGGGTGGTGGGTTGCGCCACCAAGCTCTTGTTATTATTCTGTCGATAAAACACACCAATAGAAAGAATTCCAAGCATCAAACTTTTTGAACCATTACTGGGAACTCTGTTTCTGTACGCCTCCGTTTTTTGTTGTCTCCCTGCTTTTCTGCCACCAAACCGCCAACCGCACCGTACTAATCTCTATAGCGGACATGTTTACTTTACCCCTGCTATCCCTTAACCCAATGGCTTCAAGGTCAGAGGAGCCTAGACTGGCAGCTGGATAGATTTCTTCGCATTCTATAAAACATGTTCCATCGTTTACCTAGCTTTACCGCAGCAAGCACATGCATCTTCATCCCAATTGGTGTACCTCGCTTTATAACTACGCGTTCTAAGGCTTCCTGATCTTGCTTCAAAATGTAAGGAGCTTCCCTTTCAGTTTTCATAAATTGTTTCTTTCCTGATTTCGTTTTTTTTTTCCCCTAGAGGTAGTCCGTCATAGGAGGTTTCTTTTCCATTGCCGCCACCCATGACATTGTCTCAGCCTCTCTCACTTTGCGTTTGACGTTCTTTGTTGCCGTGTTGCTGACCATACCGGTCGCATACTTCCTGGTAAGCTTCCTAGCTCTTTTCCTCCACTGTGAGTCAATGTTTTGTCTGTACAAATAGCTGAACACCGCCCTCTTGCACCCCATCTGCTTTCTTCCATATTCCTCAGTCGTTCTTCAAAATCAATTTTACTCTGAGCCTCCCTTACTTCAAAATTTGTCCCTCCCATATCACCCTGCACAGCTTCATTGGTAGTCTTCCATGAGCGCCCAATGCGAGGCGTCCGACTGACCTTTGGTTGCCATCGAGTCCTGATTGCGCCCCTGACTTCAAGCAAACAACCGCATTTCCAAATGTAAGCCCTGGAACCATGGCACCTTTCCACATACCCCGGAGCACCTCGTACCTATTGTATCCCCGTAGCGCTCAGTGCTTCATTATGGCCGCATTTCGCTTTCCTTTTGCTATTAATGTTTTTTCCTGTGTCTCTAGATATCTATCGCTTTCGTTCATCCATACACCCAGGTATTTGTATTCTTTTACCCGAGGTATTTTCTGGCCCTGTATCAACACTGTCTGCTCACTGTTTTCATTGAATACCATAAAACCTGATTTTAACCACTAAACTTTAATCCTAAATTCTCACATTCTTCTCCACAGATATCAGCCAGACGTTGCATATCACTTTGCTTGTTAGCAAGCAACACAATGTCGTCCGCATAAAATAAACATGGAAGCTGCTGCTCAACAATTGTGCCGGCTTGTTTGTATCAAAGGCTAAATCTTATATCGATTCATTCTAGCGCCCTTTACATGCTTACCATGTATATCATAAACAGCAGCGGGGATAAAGGGCAACCCTGTCTCCGTCTCTTGTTGATATCAACTATATCCTCGCTCCTCATCCCTTCCCATTCAACACAAACGATATTTTCTCGATAAATCTCCCTCAATAGCTGTACACAGTCATTGCCTATACCTTCCCCTTCCAGAATATCCCACAAAATGTTGCGGTCTACGTTGCCATGCGCTCCGGTAATGTCTAAAAAAGCCACATATAGCGGTCTCCTTTCTTCTCTGGATATTTCGATACACTGAGTAAGGACAAATAAATTGTCATCCAGACGTCTACCGATTCTGAAGCCATTCTGAAGTTCTCCCAATATGCCGCATTATTCTCTGTCCATGCTTGCAGCTTCAATTTAATTGCCTGCATTGCTAACCTGTATATTACTGATGGTCAACTGTCTATATGAGTGAAATATACTTTTTTCCCCCTTACCTTTATAAATTAAATTCATTCTACTTTGTCGCCAACTGTCTGGTATTTGCCTATCTTGTAAGAATTTTTCTACTGCTTTCAACAGAGCTTCCTTACTTTTTGGCCCTAGCTCATTAATCAGCCTAACGGGAACCTCGTCTAAACCTGTGGCTGTGCGCTTAGGAATTTTCTCTTCAGTTTTCTTCTAGTTCAAATTACTCAGCACCAACTCCTTTTCTGTTTGGTTCTCGTTCATTCTCTTTCCTCCCCAGAGACCACCTCACCATTGCCCTGAAATGACGCGGCTGTTAGTTTTCGAAAGTAATTTAATGCCGCGTCCCCTTCCAGTTTGTTTCCATCTTCGTCTAGCATATGTTGTATTTTTCCAGACTTCCTGCCTAATAAGTTTATGTGGTTCCAAAATATTCTAGGTGCGGCCTTCTTTTTCTCGCGTATTTCTGACAACCAACATTCACTTTCACCTTATATCTTTGCTTGAACCAGTATTTGAACCACAGATTTTTTTCTCACGGTATATTTCCCATTTTCTGGCTACTTCATACAGCAGCCGCTGCACTTTTTTTTTTTGCCTGCCTGTGCTCTCGTGATGCTTTCTGTCGTTCGGCGATCGCTTCTCGTATCTCCCTGTTCCACCAGCTTTTCGGTTTCTTTTTTTTCCTTTCCAACGAGCATGTTGCTTCTCTTTCCATATTTCTGTCGTAATTACACTTAGAAGCTCACTCTAATCCCACTCTTTGCTTGGCCATTTGCCAATTTCTTCTTCGACTCTTGTGATTATGTTTGTTATTTGTTCAGCGTTCAAATTTGGACTGGCCGCTCCTTGCTCCTCGCTCTCTTTTCCAACTACATATTCCATTTTCAAAATGATGCGTTTATGGTCACTCACTATGCTGCTATACCCTTCCTCGTCAATGACCATTTATTTCAACTTATCATAAATTCTTCTGTCATCAGACAGTAATCAATGGCCGATTGTCTATTTCCGCCTTCCCATGTGATCTGGCCATCACATTTAGGTCCCGTATTTACGATAATGAGGGTACTTTGGTCACAGAGATCTAGAATTGCCCTCCCGTTGCTGTCGGTATAACCGTCTAGATCCTGTATATGTGCATTCATGTCACCCAACAGGATAATTTCGCCTGCATTCCCGAAATACTCATATCCGCACTTAGGCATTCCACTAACTCTTGATTCTTTTCTTTGCAAGTTTTCCCTGTCCATAAATACGTCACTCCCAGCCAAGTTTTCTTTCCACTGACTGTGCCTGATAGCCACAAATGCTCTTGACACTTTGAATTTACTCTTTCCCATTTGGCCCCCTGATGTATGAGCATTCCGACTCCCCCTCCCTTTCTTTACAATTTGGTTCAGTTGCACCCTTGCCAAACATAATTATCAGTCATTGGTGGTTCTTCTAAGTCTCTAAGGTGCATTTCTGTAACCGCATACACACCTATTTGTTCTCTATTTAACTGCTCCTCTATCTCTAACCAATTTCCTTTCTTCTACCACCCTGCATGTTTATGTAACCTATTGCACAGCGAGCTTTTTTCTTTCTCGTTTTTCTGTTGGTACCGGTGCTGCTAGTCAGAGGTTCCCCTAAGGGACCTTCTTCATTACTACTTACACTGGCCTCCTGAGCGCCCCCCCCCCCCCCCACCCCTACAAAAAAAAAAAAAAAAAAGCAATTGCACTACCAGCGAGTCGCCAGCCCACCTCACGTGCAAGCCTGTGATCGAAGTGGATTCCGTTTCTTTGAAATCCACCATACCTTCTCATTTCCTTGTTGACTTCCACAACAACAAAACCGTTCTCTTGGCTCACTTTCCAAATCGCCTCATTAGTGGCCGCAACTGCTCTTTGTACGTTAATGTCACGTACAGGTACCTCCGGCACAGTGCATACCACAATCTGCACCCCAGGAGACACCTCGCGTAAGTCGTCTACACCCTTCGCCAAACGCTGGGCTAGTCCTGCCCCTTTCCTGCTCAGCGCATCCTTTAGGCCGCCCGCTACTATTACAAGGTTGCATGCCTGCGCATTCTCCGCGAGCTATTCTCTAGCTCGCTCCATGACATCGCCCAATGTCCTCCCTGGAAAGGTCCCTACCGCCACTCTTTTCTCGCCTTTCACACGCTCCACAATATGTGACCCGTAAAAGAGCGAGGGATTCTGGGATGCGCCGTCTGCTCGCTGTTTCCGGTTCGAGGAAGTGCAGCTGCCGCCACCGCTTCACCGCTGAAGCCTATTGATGCGCTTGCAGTCCGGCTTTGTCACACTCGAAGATTACCCGGTTGCAGGCGCCTAGCAAAACCGTAGTCGTCTGTTCAGCCGTTGGCTGCTCAAATTCAAACGTTAACTCATGTAACAACTGCCTTGCAGCGTCCCTTGCTGACTCAGATGTGCACAAGAATCAGAGGCATATGGCTGCCACTTCCAAAACTGAACCATCAGTGAACAAAAAGAAAATGAACGTATGTCAGTGGCACTTATCAGGCGGCGATGAGCTGTGTAAGGGCCGTCACGGAATGATTTTCCAAGATATTTTTTTTTCTCTAACATTGACTCAAGCAACGTGTAACTATTTCAGTACTCGCATGCACATATAGAGGTATTATGAAACAAGGTTTTACAGCGCAAATTTAAACGGGACAAAGCGACATACATACATAATACTCGTAACCAACTAGCCCACCTTAGTTCATTGAACACAGAGGTAATGCGCAGTCATAATATGTCGGCGATACGGCCATTTTCTCATCTTGTTGACAAAAAAGCGAAAACTTCTACGTACCACTTCAAATGAACCTCGAGTTTCGGCCAAGAAATGCCGTTGACAGCGCGCAGTTTTCAAACATTTTCAGCACTTCATTTTCTAATTACGCTAGCTGCACCGTTACTGACGATATCGGTTGCAGCGACGATCACAGGGCAGTATTTACCATGCTGCTATAGCCATCGCCTCAGCACCCGATTTTTTAAGTCTTGTTTTCTATACGCTTGATAAATTATCGGATTAAGGTATTTTTTTCATCTGTCTGACTGACCCGCAGACAAAGCAGTCATTGACGGTGCGTCCAAGCAGTGGCAAATGTAGTAGAGCTAAACCTGAAAGAAGCAAAAAAGGCCACCGAAACGTAAACCAAAGTTCGTTTATGAATAAAAGCGTATCCTTGCCTTTCTTGGCTCGTCATCGTCGCGCCTAGGGTGAACTGAAACCTAGAAATCAGCTGCATGAATGGTACGACATTGCTGGTCGACAAAGCGGACGGAAAACTTCGCACGACTGAAACCGCGTAGAAGAACACATGCGCCGGGCATGCCGCCGTGTCGTCCGTCGAACCGGAAGCTGCCAGCAGACATCGCGCCCCACAATTCCCTGCGATTGAACCTACACCGATTTGAATCACCCGTGATTATGACCTGCTGTAAAGCCCCCATATACTTTTTATATATATGGGCTTTAACCTGCTGTAAAGCCCCTATATAAAAAAAGTAGCGTCACGCTTTGAAGAATGCCGCCGCCTCCTCGCACACCCTGTCCGAGGCCGACGCCGCGTCGGTATTGGCCTAATGGCATCACGTGGACCGTCGAACCCCCGGACGCTGGCTGCGTTTGTTTACGATCACGCTCCATCGCCTTTTTCGCCCAAGAAGCGTCTACCGACTGGCGAGGAGCACGACGATAGCGACGAACACAGTCGGCGATCGTCGAATCTGATCAGCGGTGAAAGATAAACAAGTGCACGTGTTTCAAGCGGTGTAGGCGGCGCAACGATCGAAAAAGGAGTGCGAAAGAGAGGAGAAACGAGGAGGAGGGAAGGCGGAGGAGGACAGTGTCGCTACTTTTTATTGACCCTTTTCGCGGCACTCCCATGGGCGCTGCCATGTTTGATCACGTGGTGACGCGTCCATTGCTTGTCTCAGCCGCCTCCGTTGCCTCCGCGTTTACAATGCAAGCGCGTGACGCCGGCGCGGCGCAGCAAACCTCTTGTTTCGACGCGTATCGTAGACGGTGATTGCGTGGACGACACGAAGCTTTGGCCACAGCTTTAGAGGACATGTAAGTGCTTTCAGAGCTCATTACGCCTTGTCCAAACGGCGTGAGCAGCGTATACGATGTTTGTACTAAAAGCGGGGCTAGAAATGTATTCCAAGCTGTCCAAACTTTCCGCTTATGAATAAAATCTGGATCAGTGTGCTCTGCATTCTTTATTAGGCCAACATTTTGATTCAGCGGCTTGTCATATTTCTGACTCAGTAAAGTTGCTCGGTGCGGCCACTATCTGATTGTTTATTTTCAGCGTAATCATTCGCGGGTGTGCTCTGCTGCGATAAATTTATTCTTGCTGCGCACAAAGCTTAGAATTTAAATGTTCTGTACTTTGCGGTAGCTCGCAGCAACGACGTATTATCGCTAGTCCCTCGCTTACTCTGTGGACCGTCACAAAACATTCAGCTTCCAACGTACATTCGTGTCTTGTCGGTGTAGTCGCCGTCACTCATGCTTCGGCACATTGATTCAAGTGCGCGCCTATTCACTCACACGTTGGCGATAGGGTGGGCGCAAGTTTTCGTGCGAGTAAGGGTGGATGTGTGTAGATAACGTGCGGGAAACTTACTATGCCAGTAAGTGACACTACTTCCTTTAGTAACGAGCTGTACTCACCCCCAAGTGCCGACGTACCGGAGTTCAAGTCCTTTCTTTGGAGGTTAGCTATACAGCGCAGGCGGATGAATTATTTTTTTTATCCTTGAGGAAAGCCGTGCATCGCGAAAGGCCGGTAACATAGGCAGTCCTTACATAGCAGCGGCGACACAGGTTGATTCCATTCATTAATATGTGAATCACTATTTTAGCAGCGAACTACCGCACACGTCTTCCCTTTATCGTTACACATTTTGCAGTATGAATTGGGCACAGTGCATTAGCGCACACCCAGTTGCATTTTCGACAGGTGATCGCACAGTAGCAGGGTAGAAAGAGTAATGGTTTCGTATTCGTGCGCATTCGCTGAGGCAACGTATGGCTCGCGGCCTAAAGAGCCATCTCGTTCGTCTAGAGCAAACTGCTCCGCGAAAAGGGTCAATATATAGGGGCTTTAACCTGCTGAGGATGCGAGCGCCATCTGGATATAATTTTCGCAAGTACCGGTCGCCCGCGGCGAGCGCTCGCCGCGGCCGAGCGCTCTCAAACGCGGCCGCACTCGCTGGCTTCGGGGGAGTGTCTGGCGGATGACGCATGTATCTGGCGCGTCAGTGACCTGTGGCTAGGTAAGACCACGGCCGGGCTCGACTGGCACGCGCGAGCGCGCGCGCCAGTGGAGCCCGGCCGTGGTAAGACAAGGAAAATAAGTCGCAAAGCTTAAGTTCATTTATACGCAAAACGTTTTAGTTTTCGCGGCAAAGAATTAAAAAATAAATCAATGCCTGTTAACTTAAGTACACTTTCTTTTTTTTCGATGCTCGCGGCAGCTAACGTTCGGTGTCAAAAGTATAACATGACGTATGGTTTGAAGTTTGAAGTTTATTGAATACTTAGTGCAGATACAAAAGTATAGATATTTAGTACAGAAAAGGGTCCCATAGTGTAAACACTGTAGGGGGACCTTTTATAATTGTAAAAAAAAAACACAAATACTACTTAACAGCAGAAAAGCAGCGAAATATAAAAATACAAATACAAATGCAAATACATATTGAGGCGAAACAGTAGTACAATTGAAAAACGATAGAGATAAGGCATAAAAGCTGAAGTAGAAAATGAAGCAAACAGTATTGAAAACGACAGATTGGAATTTGAGTTCAAAATACCTATTCAATAAACGGTGCTATATGTTAAACATGAAATTGCGAAGCTGATGTTTGAATGACGATATAGAAAAGGCACACTTAATGTTATAAGGCAAGGAATTCCAAAGTTTGATTAAAACAAATGCTACTCTTTGAGAACCATAGTTAGTTCGTACCTTGGGGAGTATAAAATTGTTATTGGTGGAAAAGCGCGTAATATTTGAATTAGTAAGGTGTTGAATAAGAACAAATTTCAGAAGACTATGGTCTTTAACTACTTGATAAGCAAATGTGCAGACATTAAATTTGATTAGATTGTCAATATTCAGTATGTGCAGTTCCCGGTACAGATCAGTAACATGCGAACTTCGGTTGCTCCAGGTGAGAATGCGAATGGCTTGATTCTGTACATGTTGGAGGGAAGAAGGGTGGCAATGATATGTTTGACCCCAGGAAGCAATACAATAATTTAGGTGACTGTGAATGAATGCATAATATAAGGTGATCAAAGTAGTCAAGTCAAAGTAACATCTAGCTTTTAGTAATACCCTAATACCATAAGAAGTTTTCCGCTGCAGCTCATTAATATGCAAATTAAATTTTAAGCGGGAATCAAGCTTGATACCAAGGAAGGAGCAATGATCTGATAGATGAATTTGCAATGTTTGTTTACAAAGAGGGGCATAACTTGCGCGTTATTTATTGACCTGGAATTGAAAATTAAAAACTTACTTTTGGGAGGGATTTATCAAGAGCTTGTTTTTAGCACACCATGCACTAACGTTAATAAGTTTTTCATTAAGGGTTGTTGTAAGGCTGCTTAGAGAATTACTGGAACATAAGATAGTCGTGTCGTCAGCATATAAGACTGCATTCTGATAGTGTGGTTAGACACTGTGGAAGATCATTAATGTATAGTAGAAATAAAAGCGGACCCGGAATTGAGCCTTGCGGAACGCCGATGTTAATTAATTCTTTAGTGGAATAGATGCCGGAGATGGATATTAATTGCTCACGATCACACAAGTAACTGCGGAAAAGATTGAGAGAGTTGCCACTAATGCCATAAGATGCAAGTTTAGAAAAAAGAATGTCATGGTTAAGTGTTTCAAAAGCTTTCGGAAAATTTAAGAAAACAGAACCAACGAAGTTACCATTGTCAATTTCTAGTTTATATTTTTCTGTGAAGTAAATGAGGGCTAGCTTAGTCGAATGTCCTTGTCTAAACCCAAATTGTTTCGGATGAAATAATAGGTTAAATTTCGTTAGGTAGCTAGACAGGCGAACATGTATTAGTTTTTCAATTACTTTGCTAAAAAAGGGGAGAATGGATATCGGCCTATAATGAGAAATCAAGCATCTGTCACCCTTTTTAAATACCGGACTAACCTTACTCATTTTTAACTCACGGGGAAATACACCGGTTTCAAAAATTAGATTGACTATGTATATGTGAGCACATCCGCAATATCATCAGCAATCATTTTCACATGGTTAGCAGAAATGTTATCGATACCTGCGCTAGAGGATTTTATACCAGTAATTGTTCTTCTTACCTCCTCTCGGGTAGCAGGAAAAAGAAAAAATGAGTGACCACAATGATCAAGTTCGTCATGCGTACTGGATGGAACAGGTATGGGAGAGGAAAAGTAATCACTAAATGCATTAGCGATATCTAATGGGTTAGATATTACTGATCCTTCATGATGAATGTTGGCAATAGGCGGATTAATGGTTTTATTGAGAAAGGAATTGATCAAGCACCATTGTTTTTTTATGTCTGAACCAGTACAATTAATTACATTTTGATAATAGCGCTTTTTCGCATCCATCATTACAGCATTCAGTGTGTTACAATACTGCTTATAACGATCAAGTAGATGCACATTAAATGGTTGTCTTTTTGTTTTTCTATATAAGTTATCTTTCTTACGCAGGCTATTAAGTAGTCCCTTTGTTAACCATGGGTTTCTAGGGGAAGAATAACGTTTATGGCACTGTACACATGTTTTCGATGAGAGAGAGAGAGAGAGAGAGAGAAATAACTTTATTTAGGAAAAATAGGGTTAAGGGGGCCGGAGGGTGGGTCCTTAGTCCAGGACTCCAGTGGCCACCGCCACACGCCGTGCCTGGTCGAGGAGGCTCAATTGAGTCTCCAGGTCAGTCCGGGCGAGGATGGCTGCCCAAGGCTCCCTAAAGGAATTTTGTGCTAAACGGGGTGAATTTGAATTTTGGGGTCGTGATTGGCACTCCCATGTCACATGGGGCAAGGATGGCCTCCCCCCACACCAGGGGCATTGACTGGCATATCTGGTTGGCCAGATGGCATGCCATCGCCCCAGATGTGGGTAGGTGTTTGTCTGGATTTTTCTGTATAGCCGAACCTCCTCCACTGTTAATTGCGGGTTTGGCGCGGCGAGTTCTTGGCGAGAACGACGTTGATGTTCTAAGACATCGCATGCTAGTATTTGATTGTTATTTCCGATTGGGGTGTCATTCCTTGCTCGGATTGAAGTCTCGCGAGCAAGAGCGTCTGCCCCTGTGTTACCAGTGACACCAACATGCCCCGGACACCATACAATGTGATGTTTTTGTCTTAGTCGATCGCCCAAGATGTTAAGGGCGATCCTAGGGATTCTTCCGTGGAGGAAGAGTCGGCAGGCCGCCTGAGAGTCCGTAAGGCGTTGGCGGGCCTGTCTTCTCCCTCCCGTGTCTTTATTGCCAGGGCCACTGCAGCCGCCTCCGCTGTGCTGGTGCAGGCTGTGCGGACTGAAGCTGTTGTTATGGTTCTTGGAATACCGGAGGGTCCCGAAGCAGCCACGATAACGTGTCCCTTAATGTTCTGTGCTGCGTCTGTGTATATTGTGTCGGGGTTATTGCCGAATCGTTTTTCTAATTGTTTGGCTCGGGCATTACGCCTGCCTGAATGATATTTTGGGTTCATTTTTTGGGGGATGGGGGAGATCTTTAGTTTTTCTCGCATCTCCCTCGATATGTCCACTAGTTCGCTGCTGCAGTATGGTGGGTTGATCGGGTATCCCAGCTCTTCTAGGACCCTCCTGCCCGCCTGTGACATATTAAGGCGTTCTCGTTGTGTGACCATTGTCATTGCTTTGAGTTCTTCAAATGTGTTGTACACCCCAAGAGCCTCGAGTCTCTCCGTGGATGTCCCCAGTGGTAGACCCAGGGCGGCCTTATACGCCGTGCGTATTAGGATGTCTGCCTGATCTGTCTCTTTACGGTTAAGCTCGTGATACGGGAGACTGTAGGTAATTCTGCTTATTGCAAAAGCTTGAACTAGTCTTAATGCGTCTGATTCGCTTAGTCCTCTCCCGTTCCGCGTAATTCTTCCTATCATTCGTGTGATTTGTTTTACTGAATTCTTTAGAGTGTTTAGGGTATGGTCTGCTCTAGTATTGTGTTGTATCCACAGCCCTAAAATCCTCACTTTTCGGGATTCTTTAAGTGTCGAGTCTCCAAGCTTCAGTTCAGCCTTTTCAGTTTTGTTGTAATATTTTCCGTGCACCGTAATGCATTCTGATTTTTCAGGAGCACATTTCATTCCTTTCTCAGTGGCGAAATCGTGCACTATGTTTATGGCGTTTTGAAGAACTTGTTCTTTTGTTCCGATTGAGCCTTTTGTCGCCCAAAGAGTAATGTCATCCGCATAAAGGGCAAAATGCAGATTTGGACACTTTTCCAGCCTATGGGCTAGATTATTCATCCCCAAGTTGAACAGTAGGGGTGAGAGGATGGCACCTTGTGGTGTGCCCCTATTTGGCATATTGAAAGCGCCGGATCGGGTTTCTCCTATGCCGATAGTAGCAGTTCTATTCCCCAAGAAAGATTTGATATAATTGTAAGTCTTTTCACCGCACCTAGTTTTCTCAAGTTCTTTCAATATTAATTCGTGCGCGATGGTATCGAATGCGCTTTTGAGGTCTAGGGCCGCTAGTAAATGTTCACTACCTGTTGGAATGTGGCTCAGTACCTCTTCCTTCAGTCTTAGGAATACATCTTGTGTCGATAAGTGTGGCCTGAAGCCATACATATAGTTTGACAAGAGGTTATTGTCTTCTATATAGTTTCTAAGTCTTGTGTGGATGACTCGCTCAAAAAGTTTTCCCAGGCAAGACGTGAGTGAGATCGGCCTGAGGTTTTGTATGTTACGAGCCTTGCCGGGTTTAGGTATCAAAATTATTTCTGCCTCTTTCCACTGCTCTGGAATTTTCCCGGTTGGCCATACCTCTCTGTTAAAGTATTCAGTTAGTTTCTTAATTTGTTCATGATTTATGTTCCGTAGCATTGCATTAGTTAACCGATCCTTTCCAGGCGCTGTATTTTTCTTAGCTGCCTGGGTTGCTGCGAAGAGCTCTGCTTCCGTTATGGGGGCGTCCAAAATTTCGTTCGGGGGCCCATCGTATGCTTTCGAGTATGACTGAATAATTGGTTCCCCTATGTATCTTTCTTTCAGTTTGGCTATGAGTTCGCCTTCTGTGCCCTGGAATTCTCCCACTATGGTTGCAAGGGCGCGTGACGATTCTGATTTTGGTGCTGCTGGGTCTAACATACTTCTAAGTATGTTCCAGGTTTTCTTTGTGGCGAGGTTTCCCCTTAGGGAATCACTGAGCTGCAGCCAATTTTCTGTTTCTAGTTTCTGTGCGTAATCATTTGCTTCTTGTGCAATTACCTCTATTCTTGCTCTGAGTTTTCTGTTAAACCTTTGACGCTTCCAGCGTTTTGTGAGGCCTCTTCGGCAGTCCCATAAGTGTAATAAATGTGGGTCTACGGCGGGGTGTTCCACCGTCAGAGTGATGCTCTTGGAGTTAGTCGAGTGTGCTGTTCGCACTTCTTCCGACCACTGGTTGATATCTTCTATCTGCCCTTCTGCAAAGAGATACTTTCTAAATTTTTCCCAATCGGTTATGTTGGCTGTTCCAAGCTGTCTACGGATTTTTGGTGACGAGGTTGATAGACTGACAATATAATGATCACTGCCTAGTGTTTCATCTAGGTTCTTCCAAGACGCTGCCTCTATGTTTTTGGTAAACGTCAGATCGGGATAAGTGTCTAAACTCACACTGTTCCCCAGTCTAGTAGGCGCTAGCGGCAGCGTTTCTAGTTTTAGGTCGAACTTGTCCGCGACCTGCACCAGCCTGGTGCCCTTTGGCGAATCCCTTACGTATCCCCAGTGCGAGTGGGGTGCATTGAAGTCACCGGCAACAATTAATTTATCTTTGTGATTCATTTTACCAATTGTTAATTCAATGATGTTCTCAAAATCTGTGCCTTTTTCTTTGGGGGGGGCTGTATATATTAACAATGAAAAATTTAGGTTTCCCCCTATTTTTTGTGTGAATTTCAATAATTTGGTGATGAGTTGAGCCTTCAAGGGGCTCATGAATACTAGTTGCGATGTTCTTTCTCACCAACGTCGCTACTTTCGAATGCTTGGGGTCCTGATATGTATAGTAATCCCGTAGCTTTACCGGCTTATTTCCTACCTCTTGGAGACAGATTATATCTGGCCGGGTTAACGATGTATTAATGAATTGTTGTAGGGCTGCTGCCCTCTTTTGGTAGGTGCGGCAGTTCCAGTGCCAAATTTCGATGTTTTCCTCCAATACCCGTGATCTATTGGCCATGTGGGGTCGATAATTCATTATCGGAGGAGTCGGAGACTACTACATTTTTCGTTTTGCGTGGTTGTGGAGTCCCGGGGTTATCCCCGGCTCTTTTCCTTTTAATTTGCCGTAGATTGGTGATGGATTCGTCCACGTAAGTTTTAAGATTTTGAAATTCATTAAACATCTGTTGTTGGAAGTTTTGTACTCCCTGCAGCTGTTGAACTAATTGTTGCAACATTTGCTCTGTTGAATTTGTTTTAGGCTCTGCTGTGTTACTCTCCGCGCCACCCGTTGTGGAAGAGTTCGCGATTGCTGTTTTGTCTAATAGTTGTTTAAGAGACGCGATCTCCTTTTTGAGCTCCGACAAGCTCTCTTTGAGTGCGCGGTTTTCCGCTATCACTCTTTGGTATGCTATATTGGATGTTATG
Source organism: Dermacentor silvarum (assembly GCF_013339745.2). Lineage (NCBI taxonomy): Eukaryota > Metazoa > Arthropoda > Arachnida > Ixodida > Ixodidae > Dermacentor > Dermacentor silvarum. Next base: position 34,983,229 of record NC_051154.1, read on the forward strand.
GGAGCCTGCGGTTTTGCCACCTCCGCCCAACTCACCCTGGTACCCTTGTCCTCCTCTCCCTGCCCGGGCGCGTGTCTCCCTGCGGCACCGGCCTTCTGGATCCTGGGAATGTGGTTTGGGTAAGGGAAAATAGTTTGTTCGGATGCACTGATGCTTGGTCTTGATTTGGAGTTGGATCTTGATTTTGAGTTGGATCTTGATTTGGGTAGATTCTTATAGTCTATGTCAGGTCTTTGTCTTGATCTCGATCTGGAACTTGATCTGGATTGGTGTCCCTCCGGCGATGGAGATCTTGTTCGTGAGGTTCTGCCTGGTAGCCTTGGCCACATGTCGTCCTCCGATTCGGTGTCGTCCGTCACGAACCATCTATGTTTTCGCGAGGTTTTTGAGTGCCCTTGTTTTTGTTTGTTTGGGATTGGTTTCGTTGGTTTTAGTCGTTTAGCGCATTCTTTTGCTCCTGTTAGATGGTCTCCTCCGCATGATGCGCATTTTGGGGCACAGTCATGGTTGGGGTCGGGCTCTTGTATCCCGCATCTGTGGCATACAGGAAGGCTGGGGTTCGGGCAGACGTCGGTCCTATGCCCTATTTGGCAACACATTTTACATGTTTGGATTGTATTTTTGTAAGGGAAGCAGGTCAACTCACCCCCCTTATAATACACCGCTTTCACCGCTTTTTCGGCATACACCGCTTTCATCTCTGTAATATCCAATTGCGTATCTTCATCGAAAACACATATTCTTCCCAGGCAAGTGTTTTCGATGAAGATACGCAATTGGATATTACAGAGATGAAAGCGGTGTATGCCGATTCAGCATTATTCATTAACGTGATACAAGACCAATCGGAATTAGATACCATTTCTTTAAGTTTGTCGCGATCAAACTTATTCTTAACAAAGCTTACGCTATTAATGCGAGGACTGTTCTCAAAGCAAAGTGCAACTGGGAAATGATCTGTAATATTGCTTTGAAGAATGAATGCGGAGGGAGGATAAAGAAGGTTCGAAAGTGCATGGACAATAAGTGTTCCCAAACCATTATTAGTGCAACGGGGGGGAAGGGAGATTCAAGACCTTGGAAACAGCTGACATACTGAGTTAGATAAGAGGAGGATGCATCAAGTAAATTAATGTTAATGTCACCCAAGATGATAACGGACTTTTTTTCCTTTGAAAGAATGTCAAGAATAGTGTCAAGTGCTTCACAAAAAGCAGGAATTGGTGAATGTGGTGATCGATAAATGGTACCAAAGACAATATTATTATCAATGCCTATTACAGAGTGGTCAACCTCAATCCACACAGACTCACAATCACAGATATTTAAGTGAAAATCAAGCCTACGCTTGTATCTAATGTCAGACCGAATAAACATGACGTGTTTCCTGTTGCCAGTTTTTGCCGAGTGTCCCCTCTTGTTGAATTTCTTTCTCTATGACCTACTGGTCAGTTGCCTCGGGCTCTTAGCCGCAGCCAACTGCGACAGAGCCGGCAGTTGCTTCGGTGTTAGGTAGCCCCACAGTTGCGACGGAAAACGGAGACAGCCAGGGCTCCTTGAGCGAGGGAGACACTGCCAGAGCCGACGTAGATACCGCGGCTCCCGACGCGCTCACTTCGCTCACGAGGTGCTCGGCAAGAAACGAAAGAAAAATCGTAGCAAGCGCTCTGGATCGGCGGCCAAGAAGGCGGACGTCCTTGGACTCGGAAGGTGGTGACTCCCATAGCTCGGAGCATGGTCCTCGTAAAACCAAGCGCACTGCTGTGATGGCTTCAGATGCAGAGTCAGAAATGGAGGATTCTTCGGAAGGCGAGGAGAACTCTCCTTGTAAACACTGTAAGGGTCTCGATTGCGACTGTTCGATCATTCGTATGAATAAACAGCCGCGGGGTCTCCACTTGAGGAGACTCTCGCTTAGGCAATTGTACCATCGGATTATTTCGGCTAGTATTACCCAGTACTAGCCTTTCCCTTTTTATCTTAGCATTCTTGTTTTTTCTCTAGCTCTCTTTTAGTCTTTTGCTAAATTTTTCGTCCACCCATTATGGCTTTCTCTCTAACTCTAGCTACCAACGGCTCGCGATACTCGACTTAGCTAGGTCCGCAAATGTAGATATTCTTGTACTTCAGGAAACTTATGTCCACAGGTTAGGCCAGATCAGCCACTTTGACAGGACTTTTGACACGAGGTCTTTCTGGAGTTATGGCGGGCCGGGTTGCCGAGGCACGGCCATCATTTTGATGCCGAGATTGAAAGGCCTGGTTCTACGCCATGCCAGGGACGCCGAGGGCCGCATTCTGTCAGTAGATCTTGGTTCTGGCATTCGAATTGTTCATGTTTATGCTCCAAACAAAGTTAAAGGTCAAAAAGAGTTTTTTGCTGCATTGAATCCCTACTTAGTGGGCCCTTCTCGGCTTATTTTTGTAGGCGACTTCAATTGTGTGTTAGAGCAGGTAGATCGTGTATCTAAAAGAGGTACTCCAAAATACAGGGATAGGGCTGGAGATATTGTACTACGAGGCTCGTTGATAAGCTAGTAGAGAGAAACAACTTAATTTAAATAAAGATCGTGCTTGGTTACTGTGGGTGGAGCTAGGACTGGTTGATGCTTGGAGCACGCTTCGCCCTGTGAAGTCAGGAATGACTTGGTCGGGGCAAGGGGTGGAGAGCCGCATCGATCGGTTTTATGTCTCGTCATCACTGGCTCCCAGTATGCATTCCTCCAAGGTAATTTTTTCTGCTCTCAGCGACCACTGCCTCCTGACACTGCGGTTTGCCGATTCGAGTTTAGTGCCACAGGGGAAAAGACCATGGCGTCTACACCCACGGCTCCTTAAAGACAGGCAGGTAATCGCAGAGGTATCGTCCATTCTCTTTCGCTCGCTGCACAACAGAGCGAATCTAGAAGGTAGAGAATGTGACGAAGTGAAGGTCAGTGTCCGAGAGTGCTTCAGGTCTTGGGGTAAGCGTCGAGCGCGGGAGGAGCGCGAGGAGATTAAAATCGTCTCCGACGCGATCCTTCTGCTCTCGAAGCCATTGTCTTGTGGGCCGGGGGTTGCTCCGGCACTTGCCTCATTCCGAAAGGAACTTCGGATTCTCCTACAGCGACGCTGGGATAGCTTGAGAGCTATAACCCGAGCGGAGCGGTGGGAAATGGAAGCGTGGTGCAGCAGAAATATTCTCCGCAGACATCTTTCAAGGAAGAGCACAACTCTCTCTTCCGTAGTAGATCCACGTGATGGTAGCATAGTCGCCTCACCAGATGGAGTGCTTGCTCTGGCGAGGCAGTTCTACATGAATCTTTATGTTGAGCCAGCTGCCACTCCAGCTGTGTTTCCATTCGTTCCACCAACTGAACCGCCGGAAGTTAGTGACACAGCCATAGTTGAAGAAGAGCTCCTTTCAGCATTGAAGTCTATGAAGCATAATCACAGTCCAGGATCCGATGGTTTGACAGTTGAATTTTATGTTAAGTTTTGGAGACTGTTAGGGGAGCCTTTCACTTCACTAGTGAACAGGCTGCTCAGTGAAGGGACTTTGTCAGCGTCTCAAAGAGAAGGGCTAATTACTCTCCTGTGCAAGGATGAGTCGAGAAGCAGCGATCTAAGAGCCTGGCGGCCCATCACACTTCTTAACTGCGATTACAAGCTCATAGCAAAGTGTCTGTGTGTGCGACTCACTCCAGTTCTCAACACTTTTTTGGGTCCATACCAGGCATGCTGCGTTCAGGGGCGTTCTACTCAGCTTCACGGTTTAGCGGTTAGAGACCTTCTCCTGTGGGCAAATACCAGGAAAATTCCCGGTATTTTCTGCTCCTTTGATCAGGAGAAGACTTTCGATATCATTAGCCATAGGTACATTTTTCAGGTTTTGAAGGAGGCCGGCTTTAGCGTGGGTTTTCAGCGTATGGTCCAAGCTTTGTACTCTCGACCGACTTCTGCTGTTCTCATACAGGATCGCGTCTCGGAGGCTTTTGTTGTGGGTCGTGGTGTACGGCAGGGAGATCCCCTCTTACCTGCTCTCTACGTACTCGCAATTGAACCCCTTCTTCAGAGGCTATCCTGTGACAGTAGAATTGGCAAGTTCCTACTTCCACCAGGTTCCCCTCCAGTTGCACTCTTCGCCTATGCAGACGACTTGTCTATTGTCGTTCCGGACGAGGCATCAGCGTGCACCGTGCTGGACGTCATGGACAGTTACTGCAGGGCGAGCGGTGCGAGGTTGAATAGGTCGAAAAGTGCAGCCATATGTACTTAAATTTCACTCCGTCCAGCCCGCAGCCCGTTCATGGTCTACCCGTGAAAACGCGGTTGCGAATTCTGGGTTTCCAATTCGATCCAGACGGTCTGTCTTCTGAAAGCTTTGAAACCAGAATTCAGGAGTTCAGCGTGTTGTCGTGTCCATTGACAGCTAGAGCGAACATTCTTAGGTCTCTTCTTTTTTTTTTTCTTTTCTCACGTACGTAGCATGAGTGTCCCCTGTTCCAACCCGAACCAAGCTCATGTTGAAGAGGGTTCTCTTTCGCTTTCTTTGGAAAGGGACAACTGGTTGTGTAGCTAGGCAGGTGTTTAAGCTGCCCAAGGATAAGGGAGGACTTGGAATTCCCGACTTGGACATCGTAGCTACTGCACTACACGTCAGGTGGACCCAGGTTGCCCTTAGCTCAGATATGCTCCTGACTCGAAGCTTTACTTCCTTCTTTCTTAGCACTAGACTCCGTTTGTTTTTCCAGAGCACATTCTCTTACTGTGTGCCTCGCTCAGGATCCCCGTCCCCATTCTATGCGGTGGCTGCCAATTCATTGGCACGCCTTCGCAAGGTCCATTCCGGCATCCATGTAGTTTCAACTCCGCTCCAAGAACTAGTCGATATTCTTACCCCCGGTCTCCCCCCGCATTGCCAAAGGTACGACCTGTCTTTCCACAGGCCAAGCTGTAAGCTCATTACGGCAAGCTTCCTTGACGCCAGGCGAGCTACGTTCATGTACCGCCTGGCGCGGGGCTGTTTGCCGATTAGCTACAGATCCTTCACAGCCATCCCGGCTCGTGGAGTGTACCCTTTTTGTGGTGGCCGAGAGGATACAGTTCACATCTTTTCGCAGTGTTCCGTCATTTTCCTTACAATAAAAAAACCGACGAGAGCACTGCGCACAACCTCACTCAAACGCTGCGTCCTAGCGACTGACGCTATCGGCAGGCGGGAAAACATTCGCGCATGCGCACGAAGGTTCAAGGTCGGCTGATGCAAGCGCGCTTGTTTCATATCCCTCAGGTAATCGTAAAAAAAATAAGGTCGGATACTTTTCTAACAGACCTCGTATTCAACAATGACTGAACTATTCGCTATCCTATGCGCGATTAAATTTATAACTTCCATACGAGAGGCACTAAAGTGGGTAGATATTGGAGACACCCAGACGGTATGCACATCGCTAATTAGCATCACAAATATGAAAACGGCCGTATAAACTTGTAAACATAGGCAAACTAACTAAATTAACAAGCATGGTGTCACGCGCGCACAAGCAAACATGAACGAATCTCACTAGAGGACCGCGGCAAACTCTGTCAAAACGCTGAAGTGAATCAGTGCAGCAGCAGCAGCAAGCGAATTGAGATTCATGCCGGCGCTCGCATCAACGTGAGCCGCGAAAACACAGGGAGGCGGACGCTACCCCCGCCGCAGATGCCTTTCAAGTACTTTCAAGATACAGCCGCCCGGTGGAAGCGCGCGGCGTAGTACGCGGCCTTCCCCTTACCTACCCTCACCCCGGACCCTCCAGCCCGGCGGGACCGCGCGGCCGCAGTAAAGCGCGGCCCCTCCACCTGTCCACCCTCTACCTGGAGCCTTCCTGTAGTGTACTTCCGGCCCGGCGGGAGCGCGCGGCCGCAGTAAAGCGAGGTCCCTCCACCTCCCTACCCTAAAGTCCCTATATAAGAAAAGTACCGCCATCTACTCTTTCCTCCGCCGCCTCCTCTCCTAAAGCGCTTTCCTTTTATTGCGATATGGACACTTCAACCGGATTTCTGCCGTCGCCGTCGTCGTCGCCGTGAGGTTCCCTATAGATAAGATCTTCGCCGCGCGCCGTATGCCCGAGCGGAAGCGTGCGGGGACGCGCGCTATCACGGAGAGCGAACGCACTCAATCTCCCACGCGCAAGCAAGGAAGCGGGAAGCCAGCGCCGGAGGGAGCGGAGGGTAGGCGCACTTCCTCTCTGCTAACAACCGCGCTCGTCGCTCGCTCGCACCGTCGCTTATCTCCACACGGCTCTGACCTTTATGCGCTCGCGCTCAGTTTCCGTTGAAGCGATAGACCGCACGTACCTTCGCCCGTTGGTGCGGCGTATGCGCTTGCTGCCAGCGTTTTGACAGTCGTTGTCTGCAGTCATTCCGTGTGATCTATTCATGTTGGTTTGTGCGCGCTCACACCACGCTTGTTCATTCAGTTAGTAATAGTCGGGCCACATTTTCCAACGCACGCTACACATGCAATGCTGCCCGGATCGGCAGTGGTGTGGCCCTTCGCACGCGCTGCCCACGGGAAGCGCATTCTCATCAACGCCACCGTTTCACACGCGCCTTCTCGTGGTCATCGAGTCTCTCTTCATGTCGGTCTACTTACGCCGCAGCACACCTGCTTACTTAATCAGCTCACGTTTACTACAATGCATATTGCTACCAAAGCCGCTCACCTTACTTCGTATGACATTGCTGTGTTGCTATCGCATTCATTGCTTCGCCCTTAGGGCGAAACTGTGACATTTTTGTTTTTGCTTCGGCCGCGCGCCACGCGTTCTTCACCTACAGACGCCTTTTCGTTTCTCTTTCAATGCGAAGCAGTTATTGCCTCATTCCGGGCACTTTGCGGTAGGTTCCTGTCGCGCCTCGTTTAGGACCTCCAAGAAAAATTTCGCGAAGATGTCACGCACCCCACCGATGCGCGACAGACAGTGGGAGTGAACCTCTCACAATTCCACCACAGCAACCCGCATTAGGTCACGATAGCACGCACACTTCTCTTGCGCCAAAGCCATCTAGCTCTAAGAGACATTTGGCGCGTGTGCCATGGGCCAGTTTCTCGCATTCCTCGCTCGTGACAGCTAGCGGTTTCAGACGTTGTGCTAGACACCACCACCTCTGGGATGGGCCCACATTCCCCAGTCCTTTCCAAAACACCTAACGGCACGTAGAAGCTGTGCGACATTATACCGTATGGGTGTTCTGTGATTATACAGGAATGGTCGACCAAAGTCGAACAGGTTGTAACGTTTTGTCGTCGGAGTACAAATACTGTCATCTTTTTAAAGTACACCACGTGACATATAACCATGTAAAGCAAACACTTAATGAAGCCAAGGAAAGCATCGGAGAAATTATTTGTTGTTCCAAGTGTAGAAATAAGGCAAAAGTAAATGAAAGTGGGCAAAAAAACAACTTGCCACCGTAACCGCATCGTAATTTTGTCTTTTGGAAAGACCAAGGCTGTGTACTGGTGCGTGGACGTCCATACAGGGCTCTCCTTCCGCCTCTTTATTTGGAGCACTTGTGGTTTTTGGAGAAGTCCTCCGAAGGTAACGATTTGGAGATGTTTTAGCTCGTTCTCCGCAAAATTTACATGATGTCAGTTCATACAAGGTCGTCAAAGAACCACTCTCTAGTCTTTCGGCACAGCAGTAACTACAGTATGTAAAATTTTTCTTGGCTGCGCAAACATGCGGTGTGCGTCATCAGCTGCGGTGTGTATCTGTGGTGAACTATACCGTATTTACTCGATTGTAACGCGACCGCGATTGTAACGTGAGGGGTGACTTTTCATTCCGTCCAGCAAGAAAAAATAAAACCTGTGAAAGTAACGCGAGGGGTGACTTTTCGTTGCATCCAGCAAAAAAAAGAAGAAAACCGCTAGAGTAACGCGAGACCACCGGATGTACGAAAAAGTCGCAGTTTTGCCAGAAAGGCGAAGCATCAATTGCAATAGCAAATTAGTAGAGAGCTATACCGAGTAAGGATAGTAGTTTTATCGGCTGCATAGGACACATTCGCTTACTAAGTGAATTAACAAACATGGTGTTAGCGCGCACAAGCATACATGAATAGATCACACTCTGTGACCGCAGACAACCACTGTCAAAATGCTGGCGTGAGAAAGCGCGGTCTCTCACGCCAGTTTCTCACCCCCCCCCCCCCCTACGCCTCCAGCCCCACCAGTCCAACGTGTACCTTCAGCGCTCTGTTCACATTGTCATTACAATTCAGGAGGTGGCTTAAGGTTGAATTTTCCTGATTAACAAAAACCTTTATCACTGTCTTGCATTTATTCATTCATTCTTAAATTACTGAGTAAAACGCTGAAGAAATAAACATTGTCATCATCCTTGGTGTCATTATTATAATTATTAGGCATTTTATTTGCTGTTGGATTCCTCTGGCTAAAGCAAGGAAATTGCATATTATGCGAAGTGCTTGCTTCACCCCCCCCTGGCACAGATCCTGGGTGCGCTACTGCCCCCACGGCCTTTTGCGCAATGGAGATGCCGCGATTGCTCTCCGCCGTGTGTTCACTCTCCGTGAAAGCACACGTCCCTCGCGCGCTTTCACGGGCCTTCCCACCGGGCCCGTGACAGCACGCGCTCCCATGGGGCCGGAAGGCTTCGGCGGGAGGCGGGGGGGCCCGCGCGGCTGTATCTTGAAAGCCATCTGTGGTGGGAGCAGATTCCGCACTCGTTGATTAGAATTGGGTGCATCATTGCACTTTTTACACTACTGGAATTTCGGTATTCGACTGCAACGCGAGGATCAACTTCAGGTAGCAAAAATCAGGAAAGAAATGCGCGCCACAATCGAGTAAATACGGTATTATGGCTGTATCAGTTTTCGCTCCGAAGAGAGCCGGTGTCTGTGAATTGACAGCGTGTATTGGAAAATATTCTCACCATCCGATCGCTTGGCATGGGAGCTAATACTGTGCTCGTGTACAGCCAACCCAATGCAATCGTTATAAACATTTGTGTCAGCCATCGGCATCATTTTCACACATTTCAGATCGACTTAAAATCACATGGCTATGTCTACGTTAGCATCCTGTACAAGGCTGATGGTGTTGCTTAGCACAGCAATCACTGCCTTGGTAAACCAGCATGATACATAGAAGTTTTGTGCTTCGGCATTGTCTTTTTGCCCTGTGGAGCAGCAATATCCAAAAGGGATCCCATAAAAAAAAAAAAAAGAATCCGATGGCTACTTGCGAAGATATAATTTCCACAAAATCGGTAAGTGTGTCGTAGAGTACGGGACGAACAAGACTGAAAAGATATCCATCAAACATCCTTAGGATGTCTACGTGTTGTCTGGGTAGTCTCTTTTCCACATATCTTGCTTCAGGTATGTTTATTTTATTTATTCCAATGCGCTGGCTTGCCTACGAGAAATGCATAATTGGCGTTCTTTGCCGCTTGTCAATGCATGCATCCGTGGCATAATAGTTTCGCCATCGTGCTTCTGTGCTACAGGTCCTGTGTTCGAATCCTGCCGTCGGACAATTTTAATCCTCATCATCACCAGCCTATACTTATGTTCACTGAAGGACGAAGGCCTCCACAGACGACAATACCCACCCCCACAACAAGACCCTCTCACGCGAAGACACAGTAGCATGGCGACAATTACAAATAAACACAAACCCCCATTTCAGCATATTACACGCAATACACCCTGCACTGTACTCGTACAAATGCCCACTTTGCAACGACTACGCTTCCCTATATCACACCACATGGGCATGCCCCAAAATACAGGTAGCCCCGCATATACTCAACCCCACACCCGAGCAGTGGGAGGCCATGCTGACTAGCTCGGACCCTCGTGACCAGCAACAACTGGTGCGGCGGGCCCGGGAAACAGCAAGAGCCGCAGGAGCCCTGGACTGAGGGTACCTCCCAACACAAGCAGGAAGACGCCTGCTTTTTTTTTTTTTTTTCTCTCTTAATAAATGTTTTTCCTCCTCCTCTCCCTGCGATCTCCAATTACCCTTGTCTTTGTTAAAAATGGCAAGTTAACAAAGTTGTGAAGCTGTTCAAAACCAGAAGGACGAAGTTTAGGAAAATCCATGTACTACCCATTGTTCCCATGCTGGCAGAACCACCGCTTGCAGCTGCCGTAGATACTAGCTCCAGAGTTCCCTCTAGTAATTATTGTATGAAACTATGCTCCAAATGACCTATTTCATGCACAGTGTGTATGAAGAATTGCAACTGACACCACTGAAGACACAGACGATCAAGTTTATTGAAGCTGCTATACAGAGCATGTTGGGATAGACCGGACAAGCCGATCTGATGAGGATGTTATACAACAAAGTCAAGCGGGCGATTGAATCCTCCCTTCCGATTCATGTACTGGCTGGAAGGATGACAGGCAAAAGAAGAAAGAAATATACTTCAGAATAGTAAATTGCTGGGCTAGTTAATGCGACATTTGTACGAAGCGGAGCACTAAAGTTATATGTAAGGAAAGAAGAGAACATGAACAGGAAGAACGCTCACTTGCAACTGAGGTTTATTGAATAAGCATTTACTGAGCTCGTGATGATTTACTGAGCTCGCCAAGAACGTTTTCCTTTTAACAAAACCAAATGACAAAATGGGAGGGGCTAGAAAGGTATCAAGACAGATGCGATAACTTTTTCTATTGTAGCTAGATGACACCAGTGGCATCACGGTTGGCATGAGTGAAAAACTGGAAGGAGGGAGTGCACAAGCACATTTCAGCATCAGTTACAGTCTGTGCACCTGATGGACAAGAAATTACTGTTCCCAACTAGAGGCTGATGTTTCAGTGCGTCTTGTCTTTTCCTTCAGTTTTTTTTTCGCTTGTGCCAACAATGATGCCAGTGGTGTCATCCAGCTACGATGGAAAAAGTTATCAATTCTGCCTTGGTACCTTTCTACTCCTCTCATCTTTTTTTCCTTCTGTACAACTTTAGCACGCCCCTTCACACAAAAGAAAGAAAATGTTAGGAATACAACAAAATTATAACAAGCAAAAATGTCATACTCACCGGTACTTTCGCTTGTGAATGACGTGCACGGCGCCAACATTGTTACCAGGTATGTGCTTACCCTGGAAAATGCATGGAAAAATTATATACATATATATATCTTCTTCCAAGGCTGTACAGTGCCAATGAATGTTTACTGAAAAGATAAAAAAAAAGATGTAACCTCTGACTTTTGCAATGTCAGAAATAGTAACTACAGTTTAGAATTCTTTCCATTGTTGAACTTCTCAGCAGTATAACTTGACCAAGTACACTTTAGTCAATACACAAAAAGTTGGCAAAGCTGCAACCGAAAACATCACAGTATCACAAAACCAGGCATCCTGTCTAAAGGTGAAAAAAAAAAAAAAAAAAAAACGGTTATTTTCAGAAGCCAGGGCTATATTTTGACAAGAATAAGAACCTAGGGCACCAGAGGCACAATAAATGCACCACAGAAAGAAAAAGACATTGAAGGTGGGTGTTAAAGGTGCTATAGAGGAGGCTCTGCTACTAGCACTACCTGTGTAGAGAGGTCATGGACGAGTTGATGGGGAATATTAAGTAAATATTAAGCTCCTGATAGTACCTACTTTCATATTAGGTTCCCTTCAAAAATTTTTGCACGGAATATATTTCTTAGGATGCACACATTTATTCCAACATGCCTCAGGTCTCACAAAAAAGTATTTCAGGGTCTCGTCATGAAGCACTGCAGTAGTTGAGAAAGTGAGATGCCTATAATGTTTTTTACCTAGAGGCCAGCCACTATGGTGAAGGTGGGTCAGGAAATGTGAGTTTGAGTTTGCTTATCTGCAAAGGTGAAGGGAGAAAAAGCAGCAGCCAGCAAAACAAGAAAATAAAGTAGAAGCAGGCAAATGGAGGCAAAGAATAAAAAAAGCACCAGGGTAGGACAAGAGCCAGAATAAAACATATAATGGGAACACTGTAGGCAAAGATTTTTCCTTTCAAAAGAGAAGAGAATTGGGAACGAAAAAGGCTGGGCAGTGGGATGACAGATCTGAAGGTAACTCCCGGATGCGACTGGGTAAAAATTTGAAAAATAAAAAAAAGGCACCATGTATGATGTGTGTGTATGTGTTGTCATGCAGATAGAGGGGAACCGGAGTTAAGAAGTGAAGGTGAGAAAAAATATGAGACAAATAGGGATGACTGCTAAATGGGCGTTATTATAACAAGCAACAAAGCCGCAAGGAAAGAAAGAAAAAAAAAAGAAGAAAGAAAGAAGGAAGTGCTCCTCACTTATTTTTCTTGTGAAATGTAAGCACTACTGACAGAAGCCCTGGTTGATTGATTCTATGGCATTATTTCATTACAGAAACTACTCCAAGAAGAGCTGACCCCTCGGAAATATACATTCACTTGTGTTGAAAAACATGCTGAAAAAGGAAAAAACCAAAAAGCTGAAGTAAGGTTACACTGGCCTTGTGGCTATCAACGTTACCATTTTTCATCAGACTCCACAGTCTCGCGATGATGCTGCATCCTTTTCTTGGCAACTTCCCCAAAATCGCAGGGTGACGCAACATAAGTTCATACTGAGACATGCACTTGTTTATCCTTTTTTCAGGGACCACATTTTTCAAGTTCCAAGTTAGTTTCGTGAAAAAAAAAAAAAGTGTCCAAGTGTCACTAAAGATAACAATCAAAGGTTGTGATAACAATCAAAGGTTCTAACACTTGCTAAATAAAATTAAACCTCACTACACTACTTATATACCCCGTTTTTTTTTTTTTTAGTTCAAACTGATAGTATATTTAGAAATCACATGGAGCCATTAGTGTAATTCTACCTCTTTTGGTGTAGGAAGGCAATACTCGCATGACAAATTCATATATCTAGACAGCAAGTAAAAGATTCACTATGAACATAATTATTCACTTAGGGCAGATATCTGCCTATCAAAAATTCAAAGTAGGGTTCGTGTAGAAAGTACACTGCCAAATTCAAGGACAAATAAAGGATTTCCAGGTTGCTGAATGCCAAAATTCAAAGGAGGTTGAAGCAAACTTGTCATACACATTAACTAAAAAAAATATTCAAATCTCCTTGATCTTAACTGCAATTCTTTACAGCTAAGCAGCTACTGAATTGCACACCTTGCATCGCCTTGTGACACATCACACACTTCACTCGACGAGAGTTTGTAGTGTCCGGCTTCACCCAAAGTAATACGCGTCAAGTAAAAAGCAAAATGGCGGAAACTCACTTTCCTCCAGGCATTCTAGAGCCCAGGCCTAGCCATGATGGCTGCGAATATAAACCAACTAGCAAAACGACAAAAATGGTAGTACACGTTTTTGCTTGATCTGGCTTCGTCTAGCAGCATGATGCAATGGAGATTTAATCATGTCGTCAGTGGCTGTGGACATGCCAGACTGCAATCGCTTGGCGAAACTCTCAAAAGAGACCGCTTTCCGCTACTGTCCACTGCATAGCCCGATGCGGAATTTGTTACTTTGAATGCTCAGAAGCCACCCCACAACCACAGTTTTTAAGGAAATGAAGGAATGCATTTATTTTCAAGGAGCTTTAAGGGCCCTAAATATTTTTCCAAATACAAGAGCTTTCAAAGATTTCAAATAATAGGTGTACGAACCCCGTCAAAGACTAGCACCACTTCCAAAAAAGATGCCCTTAGAATGTACTAGGACACGAAATACACTGGTCTTCTAGTTAACGGTTTGCAAAAGTCTCCCTTCCTTCCACAAGGGTAGCAGTTTGGGCATGTTGGTACTCCGCAAGGAAGAATAAAGAGGGGTGAACTGGACATGAATGGGGGTGGAATGCAAAAAAGCTTGTGTGTTGCGAGAGTTAGAGAACCCAGGTGGTCAAAATTATCCGTCTCCCACAACGGTGAGCCTCACATCATGATTTGGAATGTAAAACCCCAGAACTTATTTCTTTACCTGGAACTGAACAGAAAAATCATTCACACAAAGCACATTTTGTGAGAGTACTGTGTGTCATTCTTTTGTCTGGATCCAGTTTACACTTTATTCTATCCCACTAACAGTTTAAGACAAACTTAACTGGAACAACAATGCATCTTCTAGCAGATTTTGCCAACACTAGCCTTAGAATTTCTGCTAAGCAAACATAACTTCACTACTGCTCGGCTTCAATTTTGCAATTCCAATATGTGTCCTAAAGTGAATAAAAAGTAAGTGAAATCTGTAACCTTTTTAATTAGATTGTTAGAATTAATTAGAATTAATTTTAATTAAATTTGTCATGTAATTAATGCCTGCCTATTCAAGTAATCTGCCTAAGCATGACGAATGGCACTATATACTCACGTTTTTAAGAAGCTTGAACTAAAAAAAAAAATAAAGCACTATAGTACTAAACAGTGGGAACAACCACATGCTGACTGTCAGAATGTACTGATCCCGCATTAAAAAGTAATACTTTATATAAAAATTAATTGCTTTTTCTATGAATAAACAGAGACATCAAGAGTTTTGCCCCTGGCAATAAATTACACACTTGAAATACATTGTTTGCTATGATCGTTATAATGATAACAAAGTAAATAGAGATGGAATATAAGCCAGTGCCAATACAATGTGGCTCTGCAATTTATAGATACTGTCACGTAGTAGTGAGGCTGAAGTAAACAGTTGTAAAACTGTGTATGACGAAACTGATTCTTTATTGGGCGAACCTGTGCCCACAAAAGCAAGCTACACTCGAAGCAGAACGATAGCGGCGAACACAGTCGGTGATCGTCGAAAATCTGATCAGCGGCGAAACGCGTCGGCTTTTATACATGAGTCATCGAATGTTCCAGATTATTCCCTGGTGCCCGCGTCTTCAAGAAAGTTCTAGACTATTCGCGTTGGTCATACAATCAGATTACGTACGCGTCGGTGACAACAGACAACGGATAGAAGCAGCGATAACGTTTAACATTTGCTAGTCCGTGAAAAGCGGTCACCGGTGAAAGATAAACATGTACACGTGTCAACATAGGAGAAAAAAAAATTGCTGGCTCTCCCATAATAGAGAGTAGATGTAAGCATGAAATGGCTACCAGCAAAGCAGATTGATTGGAGATGATACTAACCACAATCTTAAAATGGGTGTAGTGCACGTTTGCAACAGCACACCCCACCAAACCATGCCATACTGTGCACAGGTCCATATGGACATGGCCCAGCTAGAAGAAAATCAGCTGAAGGCAGTACGACAGGCAGCGAAAGATGCCAGGGAGACAGAGCACACTGCCCAGCTAGAAGAAGAAAAGCACCTGAAGGAGACGCCATCACTTGAGGCGACGCAAAACCAGCGCAGCGGAACTCGCGGACCATTGGCGTTCAAGAGAGCAGAGGCAACCCTGTCTCGCCGCCAAGAGATGACAATCAAGTGTATGGTTCCCTGTATCTGCCTTTTGAACGTCGCTATTGGAAATGACAAATAAAACGTCAGCGTACTAGAAGTTACAGCTTGAGTGACATTGTGAACAAACATTAGGAGGAACTCGGAAGCAATATTTTTTGTTACCTGTCTGGGCAGTAACTAGTGTATTTAATGCAGTCCTGTACAAATGGGTGGGGGCCAGAGACCGTATTTTTTTTACTTTTTACTGGTTGCCCAGATGATCTCGTTTTGTTCTCACAACAATACGCGGATTTTCTCATTTCAGAGCTCGGATAATGGCTCTGGCTTTGGGCTCAAGGCCACTTGAAGGTCACCGACAACGGGAGCTAAAAGCATTTCATGCTTAAAAAGACAGATGCTCCCATATGATAAGGAATGCCCATCCCTAGGAAGAGCTCTGCAGCCCCAGTGAAGTGACATATACGTAAAAGCACTAAGACGCACCTTGGAAGAGTCAAAGTTTGCAAATCCCATCAATTTAATCATCTCTTTCTCCTCTTCAGTTTTTCCTTCCAGGTCTTTCGCTGCAAAACAATGAAAATAAAATGGATTCAAGAATGTGCCTCCATGCTGAAAGCAGTTAACAGCCTGAAATAAAGCTGTGTTACCTGTGATGGGTGGCCGTTCCAACAGGAATTTCGGAATTGCTCCAGGAGTTTCCTTTTCTTTGCGCTCCCTAAATGGATAAAAGACAAGAACCTACAATTATTCACTATCCATTCGGGGCAACAAATGACACAACAGTAAACCATAAGCACACCTTCTGCACATTGTCCACAGTTCACCAGTTCTTCCTGGATTGTAAACTCTTTCCTTGCCGCTAGAAATGTGCTCATTTTCGGTGCCTTTATGTTCAAACGTTTTATTTCAAGACATATTAGTTGCAACATATACTGCGATACATTAAATTGTATCCTGATCATTGGTGTTTCAAATGGAAGCAAAAATAATTGCTAAGAGAGCTATTAAGAATTATTATGTGAGGAAATATACGGAATATGCACCTTGCTTAGTTCCCAACATCTGAAAGTTGTACCACAGAAAAAGAAATATACACATTTGGTGGCTTGAATATGAGCCATCAAATATGCTATGCAACAAAGCCATGGCTTCACTAATGTGAGAACAGGTAAGCGCCTATGGTGCAGGGAACATTTGATTTTACTGATTGCAGCAAGGACCTGCTTCCTTTTTTACTGCATCTTTTAGGCTCTTGGAGCAATGGTTGTCAGATTGGGGAGCATGCACAAGCCTCCTCATACATACTTGATTAGTGTGCTCGATGAGCTATTCTGTGTAAGCAAGCTGGTCTACTCGTGTGCCTTGAACTTGCGCTGGAGCTTTCATGTGCTTTGTACAGCACTTGTACAGTCATCATCATCATCAGCCTATATTTCTGTCCACTGCAGGACGAAGGTCTACCCTGCGAACTCCAATTACCCCTGTCTTGTGCTAGCCGATTCCAACTTGCACCTGCAAATTTCCTAACTTCATCACCCCACCTAGTTTTCTGCCATCCTCTACTGCACTTCCCTTCTCTTGGTATCCATTCTGTAACTCTAATGGTCCACGGGTTATCCACCCTACGCATTACATGGCCTGCCCAGCTCCATTTTGTTTCTCTTAATGTCAACTAGAATATCAGCTATCTCCATTTGCTCTCTCATCCACACTGCTCTCTTCCCGTCTCTTAACGTTAGGCCTAAGATGTTTCGTTCCATAGCTCTTTGTACAGTCCTTAACTTGTTCTCTAGCTTCTT
The DNA here is from genome assembly GCF_013339745.2 of Dermacentor silvarum. Classification (NCBI taxonomy): domain Eukaryota; kingdom Metazoa; phylum Arthropoda; class Arachnida; order Ixodida; family Ixodidae; genus Dermacentor; species Dermacentor silvarum. The sequence goes on from NC_051154.1 coordinate 35,000,429, forward strand.
TGTTAACCTCCAAGTTTCTGCCCCATATGTTAGCACCGGTAGAATGTGATGATTGTAGACTTTTCTTTTCAACGACAGTGGTAAGCTCCCAGTCTGGATTTGGCGATGCCTGCCGTATGCACTCCAACCCAATTTTATTCTTCTGTAAATTCCCTTCTCATGATCAGAGCGCCCTGTGAGTAATTGAACAAAATAAACGTACTCCTTTACAGACTCTAGAGGCTGACTGACGATCCTGAATTCTTGTTCCCTTGCCAGGCTATTGAACATTACCTTTGTCTTCTGCATATTAGTCCTTCAACCCCACTCTTGCACTTCCTCGGTTAAGGTCCTCAATCATTTGTTGCAATTCATCCCCATTGTTGCTGAATAGGACAATGTCATCTGCAAACCGAAGGTTGCCGAGACATTCGTTGTTGATCCTCACTCCTATGCCTTCCCAGTCTAAGAGCTTGAATACTTCTAAGCATGCAGTGAATAGCATTGGAGAGATTGTCTCCTTGCCTGACCCCGTTCTTCATTGGTAACTTTCCACTTTTCTTGTGGAGAACCAAGGTAGCTGTCGATCTTTGTAGATATTTGCCAAGATATTCACATGTGCCTCCTGTACTCCTTAATTACGCAATGCCTCTATGACTGCTAGTATCCCTACTGAATCAAATGCCTTTTCATAATCTATAAAAGCGATATAGAGAGGTTGATTGTACTCCGCAGATTTCTTGATTACCTGATTGATGACATGGATATGATCCATCGTGGAATATCCCTTCCTGAAGCCAGCTTGTTTTCTTGGTTGACTGAATTCAAGTGGTGCCCTCATTCTATTGGAAATTGTGTTGGTGAATATTTTATATAATACTGAAAGCAAGCTAATGGGCCAACACTTTTCCATTCTCTAACGTCTCCCTTCTTATGGGTTAGTATAATGCTGGCATTCTTTCAGTTCTCTGGTAGAAGTCGTGAGGCATTGCGTATAAAGGGCCGCAAGCTTTTCAAGCATGATATCGCCTCCGTCTTTTATTAAATTGACTGTTATTCCATCTTCTCCAGCAGCTTTACCCTGGGTCATGTCTTGCAAGGACCTTCTAACTTCATCACTAGTTATAGAAGGAGCTTCTGTATCCTGGTCATCACTACTTCAAATGAAAGTAGCTTGGTAGCTCCGGGGACTGTACAGGTAAGTATAGAATTCGTCTGCTGCTTTTACTATGTCATCGAAATTGATGATATTACCCTGCTTATCTTTCAGTGCATACATCTTGCCTTGTCCTATACCAAGTTTTCTTCTTACTGATTTCATATGCATCCATATCTTACGGCTTCCTCAATCTTTCCCATATTATAATCTCGAATATTCCTCACTTTCTTCTTGATCAGTTTTGACAGTTCAGCGAATTCTATCTGATCTCTTGAGTTGGACACTTTCATGCTTTGTCGTTTCTTTATTAGTTCCTTTGTTTCTTGGGAGAGCTTACCTACTGGTTGCCTTGGTGCCCTACCTCCCACTTCAATTGCTGCTTCTGAAATCAGCATTAGTTACAGTTTCATTCATTACCTCTATGTTTTCTTCATCTTTCTGTTCTAAAGCTGCATATTTTGTTTGCAAGCACCAGCCTGAATTGATCTGTTTTTGCCCTTACTGTGTCTAGGTTGGCCTGTTTCTTCTTGACTAATTTTACTCTTTCTCTCTTCAAATTGAGACAAATCCTAGACTTCACTAACCTATGGTCACTGCACTTTACCCTACCTAACACTTCTACATCTTCTACATCCTGCATTATGCTGGGATCGGCAGAGACTATGAAACCTATTTCATTTCTTGTTTCTCCATTAGAGCCAGGTCATTAGAGTCAGGTCCCCATTAGTGCCACACCAGGTCCACTTTCTGTTGCTACACTTCCTGAAGAAGGCATTCATTATTCCGAGCCGATTCCTTTCCACGAATTCTACCAACATCTCTCCTCTAGTGTTCCTAGAACCGATGACGTAGTTGCCAATTGCTTGCTCACCGGCCTGCTTTTTCCCCACTTTTGTAATGAAGTATCCCATAACTACAGTATACTGAGTTTGCACCTTTCTTGTACAGTACTGTACCCTAATCCACAGTACTACAGAATATTATACAGTAATAAATAAAGCATTTGCACAGGCGGTATTCAAAAAAGTAAGATTAGAGCGCTAGTCGAGCTTCTGCCGAAGGCTGGTCTCAAATCAACTGCGTGCTCTTGTGCGAGTGAAAACTCCACATGACAAGAATTGGTCATAATAAATTGTACATACACTGTTAAAACATTGATGTTAGCAACCCACGGCGGGAAAAAATTAAGTTGCATTTGATATGAGCTGAATACAATCGTCAGTACAACACACACTCCTGAGCATGTACCAATGTATGAGGCATTGTTAAAACAGCGTAGTTGTTGGATAAGAAAATTAGACACCTAGATAAAGGCTGTTGCGTTGTCACTGCTGCCGTCATTTAAAATTCGTGGCCGAGTTGACCAAAGCGCAAATTTTGCACAGCTTGATTAGGGAAGTGCTAGGAGCACTGAAGGCTAGTTCTGATAACACCGCCCGTCATTTTTATTTTTCCAGACTCCTCAATGTGCCAAAAATTGCCAAACCTGACTAACAGTTAAAGTGCAGCCATCATCTTATACGGTGCGGGGCATTGCTCGTGGAATAATTCCAAGGGCAATGCTTAAAAACGCCTGGAAAAACTGTAAATCAAATTTATAGATTTCTTTGGGCCCAGTAAGGAAGGAGTTAAATATGCACTAGAGCACACATACAGATTCACTAGAAAATAAGTGTGTTCCACAAGTGGCGAATAAAGCTGGTCAATGTGCTGCTGCACATACGTTTGTATGTGGCCTGTTCACAGTTACTTCCACCACTGTCATGCTGTAACTACAAATACAAGACAAAAGTATGGTCAATGCGTGCAGCAAATCTCTATACCCAGGTCGACCATGCGCCGACAGCTGAATGATTGTGGCTTTCTATGCAACAATGACTGTCTGGCACTTCCTCAACTTTATCACCACCGTCGTTGGCGCGGACATTGTCGGTGGAGATAGCGGCATTTGAAGCTACTTCACGATTCCAAGCAACAAAAATTTGTAACAGCAAACAAGGTATTCCCCCCAGGCCATGTTGCTATTTTACAATAAAGTAACTAATTCTGAATGCACGGGACACACATGACAAACATGTAAATGCAGCCTTGACAAGTATTGTGGTTGAGAGTTTCAGAATGCATGTCGGAATGTAAATAAAGAAATTAACTGTTGGATAACAACATAAAAAAATACAGAGTGCACATTTAAAGTAGCAGTAACTATGGTTTTCATCACAAAAGCAACATCCCAATCTTTTTTTCTCAGCATCTGCAACCAGCGCCTTTTTGCACACCAGTGCTTATTCCGATGCTTGTTGAGTGTCTAAAAATGTCATGCAGTCAGTCAATACTCTCAAGTCATTGTGGTAACTACATTACTTATTACCTCATGATCAATCAAAGCCCAAAGAATGGGCTTAGAGAAAAGTGACGAATTACTGAAGCTCACAGTTTGGTTCCGGAAGAGGTAAAAAACAATGATGTCTCACCTGCTCCTAGACCTCCGCCTTGGGGAGCGAGAACGCCTTCTGGGAGATCTACCGTAAAGGTAACAACAGACACGATTAATGTCTGCCACAGACAATATTACAGACTGCCTATTGCCGTGGCAGAGAGCACACAACAATGCAGTCAAGCGCACTGCCATAACTCCCCATGCAGAAATATCCCAACAATACTATTTTTACATAAACTCCTTATCAAAATGGGGCCAGTTGTTTCCAAAGCACATGTGAACATGAAATGGGCAAAATACTGTGGCAATTTTATGTATGAAAACTAAAACTGCCATTCCAAAAGCTGAATACTATAACTTGTCACTATGGCCAATGAAATGTGCCGATAGATGGGAAAAGCACTGCACAAACAATGGCATGGGGTGACTGCAGTCTCACTGTAGAACTATCATCCCTGAGAATATATTGCTCTCAAAGAGTGCCTATAGCTCAAGGAGCACAAGCAATTATGGTGCTGGGCAGGCACACTCCACCAGTATTGACTCCCCATCAGTTTGATGGAGCACAGCAGCAGAAACTTGCTGACACCGACAACTACCCTTCTTAAAGGGCAACTCCGGCGATTTTTCGATGTCAACGGATGTCGATGAAATTCGCTGGGTCTGTTCCTCTGAATACCTCTGTCATGTCCTAAAAAAAGCAGGCTTGAGAGTTGCACAGTTTTTTTGCAAATGAATTTAATCTATTGCCTCGAGCACCCTACCTTACCCCCTCCTCAGTTATAGGCCACATTGTGTATGACGTCAGGAATGGACCACGCAGAGCATGCCGGGATCATGCAGACGACAGCGACGAGAGCGTGCAGGAGTCGACGATCGTGAGCGAGCGCTTGGCGTGAGATGTTGCTGTCGCAAGAAGTTGCATTCCCTGTGGACGGGCAAGTGATGCGGGGTGGCAAGCGGTGTTGCGTTGTTCGCTGCACTAACTTCAGCCCTCGCCTTCCGCAAACACAGTTTGAGCCAATGCCGATCGTGTTCAGCCGAGGTTAAGCCTATCACAGTAGCCGAGTTCGTGCGTCTGCTGCTGGCGGACCAGACCCACTGATATGAAGCTAATTAAGCTATTAGGATGAGGAAAGCTGCTTCTGTAGTTCAGTTTTGACCCATACGGATTTGAAATAAACCATTCCTCTCAAAAAGCTAAAGCGACAACACGTCGCGCAATCAACATCCGTATACGTTGCCGTTCTCGAATGCGGCCAGTCACACTCGCCGGCGCTTCCCTAAATGAAATGTGACTACGCAAATCCATGGGTGTATTATTACCTATTGTTATGCTGACTCATTATTTAGCTTACGAAGTGCACTATTTGCCCTGTATCCCAAATGGGCAGCAAGCGGAGGCCCCTTCGATACAGCATGCGTAAACAACCGTCTCGTTCAGCTGTCAACGATGTCATACTTCATAACATCGGCGTTTCCGCGAGAAAACTATACATTCTCTAAATAAACGATCATACGCGCAATGTCCCAATCTATGTCTACTTTACGGAACACTAATTGTGTGCATGAAGAGAATACGATCGAAGAATGATAAGTAGGCTGCACAACGCTTCCCTACTACGGTCTCCCGCTCGCTGTTTCCGAAGGTGTGTGGTCGCACGTATCAGCTCAACCCAGAGTGATGTAACGGTGCCTAGATGCACAAAATCTACGTGTTTTGATATGTTCTGACATTAACTGATGTCACCGATGAGCGGCTATCTCAAGCGAACGACGTACGAGTGGTCGCTGTACCTGCCGATGTAAACAAATGCACCGGTCGGTGCTTTGGACTGTTAGCGGCGTTCTTGTGGGATACAAATGCGGAAAGTCGTGCTCCACATCTTACAGTGAGCATGCGAAGCGGTTCCATGAGAGGGGTAAAACACCTAAAATACCAAGCAGCACGTATATCAGTGGTTAGGGCTACCCTTGGTCTTCATGTCGCAGCACGATATGTTGCGCATGGGTGCTGGCTCTAGTGATGGAGAACGGCGATTCGTGGCTATTGAATTCTTCTGAATCATAACTGTCACTGTTTGACAGATACGAATAGGTGGTGCAGCTTACATGCAATGTCACCCGAAGGTCCGGCACGGTCTCGAATAAGCTGAGCGTCTGCTCTTCGCCGGTTTCGTTCACCCCGCAGGCGTGACCGGCATGCGTTGCTGCGCGCCTTCCCCGCCGGTGATACATTCGTGACGTCACACGCAGAGGTTCGCTCGGCTGCTTGCTCAGGTTTCGGTTTCGTTTTTGCGCTTTTTTGGTTATTTAAAATTATTTTCGAATTTGCGGAACAATTCTCCTATCAGGTGAGTCACAGGAGGGTCTCGGGAACATAAATATTTTATTAGCTCGACATGGTCAAAAAATCGCCGGAGTTGCCCTTTAAGCTGACATCGAAAACTACCCTTCACTGAAGTGAGGCACCATTGTAGATTTTGCATCACATGAGAATGAGAAAGACATTGTTGCAGGTGATCTTTACAGAACATGGCATCTGGTCAGCATTGTCACCTGGCCTGTTTTCTCCTAACTTTCCACCATAGAGTGCTATGCCTGTTCTTACACAGCATCTAGTGGCAGTTTTAGCAATAGGTAAGTGCTCTTTCACCACAACAAATGCCATGCTTGACCTCACAACAATCAAATGCAAGTCGTGCAATTGTGCACATGCCCTGCAACTTGGGAAACAGGCAATATAGAGGGAAAGAAAGCCATGTATGGTTTCAACGAGGAGGGAAAAATTTGATTTTCTTGCAACTTGTTTCTCCTTGATGATTCTCCTTTTTATTACTTGCAATTGGAAGACATTTCTTACAAAAGTTAATTTAGAATAGTTGGAAAATGCATCTACATTAAGACTCATTTGTTTTTAATTTATAAACACACGTCAAGGACACCTGAGAGTGTGTGTGCATTTAAATATTGTTTTCATGCCTTTGTCACTATTAAAGGCCCTGGAAGAATTCTTGCATTTGCATCAAGGTGAAACTGCAGATGACAAATTTGCAAGTTTGCTCAACGCAGGTTTAACTATATCAACAGTCTTGATATATTTAATGAATCCTCATAAGTTTACAGTACTTTTGCAAATGAATTTGGCTTCAGTGAAAAGCAAAACACATTACCGGCTTCGTCGGCGCCTCGGTGAACGATTGCGGAGTCTAGGAGACAAAGAGCGGGACCGGCTCCTATGCCGTTCTAAAAAGTAAAAAAACATTTTACACTTGACACAAGCACATAATTATGTTGCCAAGGCCAGCCAAATATGGGGAGGTTTCTACTTACAAGTACACGTTCACTTAAAATATGATCTAGCAAGAAAAACACACAATGAACCTACCCTAGCTTCCACTAACTGCTCATTCGGTCTACTCCAACACAATGTCAAACATGTCGCCTCTCACCTGCACAAGCTAGCTTACGTAACACTAATTTGGCCATGGTCAAATATGCATCTGCCATTTGTCGCTGACCACGTGCATTTAACTAACAACATTTGAAGCACCGCAGAAGTATGCTGCTTGATTAATCTTTTCCGATTACTCCAGCACAACAGCACTGAAAGGACGTCCCAAAATCGAGGACCTGTCGCCTTGCCACCACATAGCCTACCACTATTTCAAACATTTTATTATAACTCTTCACGTCATGACGATTTCTTTAAAACCCTGACAGTACAGTGGAATCTCAGTAAACAGAAATCGCTTAAACAGAACTGCTGCTTAAACGGAACACCAGTGTCATGGTTGGTTGGTTTTGCATTCATGTAATGCTCAAGCTGTGTCTCTCAGTAAACTGAACTCCTGATAAAGGAATTCCCCTGGTCGCTTACGGTTCCGCTTAAGGAGAGTCCACTGTAATTTTTTCTTAAGGCAATCACACATGCAAACTCAGGCTTTTCATGTGTCACTCACGCCATTTCGCCTGGTCTTTCATTCCATGAACAACATAAAGATTGGAATAACCTGACATAAGACATGGTCACTGAAACTGCTACTGCTCTGGATAAATTCCATACCCTTTTGCACAGCATCTGCAAACCACAACACATTTTTCTTCTTCTTTTACGTGTTTTTTTTTATTTTTTTCAAGAGAGCTGCCATTTGAATTGTTTGTCAATGCTGCAGCTGTTTTTGCGATTACTGAATTTGTTTTTTGTGGAAATGTGCTTTATTACGATTTTCTTCACTGACGTGTTATGTATATTTGTTTGTATTTATTCTGACTGTCTGCACTTTGCTTGTGTTGTTTTAACTATTTGTTGCTTTAATTGTAATTTATTTACTATTTCTGCCCCCCCCTTCCCACGTGATACACTCTGTACTTTTAAATAGATAAATAAATAAATAAATATTGCACACACCAGCAAGCAATAAAAATCTGTATGCACAGTGACTCAGCAGACAAATATAATATACCCACAAATACAAAGAGTGATAAACACACAACACAGAGCATGCTTATTCCTGCTCTATGTTCCACGTTGTGACACCTATACATTGCTCCAAAAATGCAGCTAACCTAGCATAGATGGAAAGTACCATGTTATACCCCTGTCACACGGCACATGTAATGCCATTTGTAGTAAATGACATTCATACCGAATGTCATTGCAGTCTTGGGTTCCCGGTCTACACGAGTAAACAAAATGGCATTCGCAATTGATGGCAATGTTAATCGGCAGGCTGCTATGATAACGAAACCCTACAAATCGTGCTTCTTGTTTACATCCTTTTCACTATATTGTTAACAATACAATGGTAAACATTGGATGGTTATCTGAAAATATATTACATTTCGTTTTAACTTATCTATTTTGTAATTTTTTGCCAAGCCCCTGTCGTCGAGAGTACACAAGTCGCGCGTGAATGAGTTCGGAAAACTCATTCAACGGGCGAATGCCATTAGCAGTGAATGTCATTCACTATGCCCGTGTAGAAGCAACAAAAATGGCATTAACACGTAATCTCATTCGCTGCGAATGCCATTACACGTGCCGTGTGACAGGGGTATTACTAGTGTGTCTACAGCCCTGTACAACTTACAGGAATTACCTTGAGACATGGAAGTTGTGAATAGTGTACACATAGTATGGGACCAAATTTCTATGGGGCCCCATCACATGACTGCAGACATGAAGCTATCAAGCAAAGCATTGACGATTTTAAACATGCACTGATCTGTCTTGATAAGAACTGATAAAGCAAGCTGAAAAGCAAGACAGAAAATGTGGAGTGACACATCACATTTATCAAGTAGAAATTCAACAGCTTCAAATATCAGCAGGTGACTAATTGTGCAGCATTTCACATGCCATAAAATGATAATGACATAAAAATCAGATGTAAAAGCTTGTAATGGGTACATGCATGTGGCAGAAAAAAGAATCACTTAAATGAATGCAGTTAGCTGCTGCCAAAATCAAGTTAACAGCAACTTCTACTTAAAAATGTGCTATGCACCTGGCTTCATCAAAGCCTAAAAGTGAATAAGTATGAGAATCTTTCCTTTCCTTGTGTGCATGCAGAATACAGAAATAAATCACTGAAACAACTCATTAGCACATGTCCTAGCATAGGAGTATTTACTGAGCTAGTTGGTGAAAAATAGCCATTAGAAGAGCACAAAATGACACAGATGCATAGAGGAGTGCTTGTCTTGCCTGGCCTCCTCTGTGTATTTGTGTTAATTTATGCCCCTCTTCTGATAGTTGTCTTAGAATGTTTGCCCTCTTGTTTGAACAGCCTGCTATGAAACAAGACAAGCAAAAAGAAGAAATCAATCAACACTTCCAGACGCAAATTGTACCAGAATATGAGAAGGAATGCTTGTGGTGAAGGCAATGCAACACATACCTCTTGGTAGCCTGCGCTCTCGATCAAGATCTCGCTCGCGCGGCGGGTCCCGAAGGCCATCCCTCTCACGGGATCGAGATCTACCCCTATCTCGCTCTGTTGAACAGAGAAATGGATCATAGAAAGAGACAGATGTGAAAAAGTATGTCAAGCACTGATGAGGTGTTTGTAGACTGAAAATGCAACCACAATGATTTAATCTCGTAACATAATACCAATGCTTTATGAAAGCATAAAGCCACCCCCTGAATTCCACAACCTTAGCTCTGTACACGTGAATGCATGTTCATTTAGCGGATTTAGAGCAAGGTAACACATTTTATTTGCTGGCTCTAATAGATATTTTCAGGTTGTCTTAACAGCTAAACATGTGATCACACAGTGAAGCATTGAAATGAACATGTTTCCCTATTCAGAGCAATAGAAAAGCCCCAAATGGATCAGCGTTATTCAACACATTTAACAGTAGCCGAAACGGTCATAGCTGGTACCTGCAACCAGTCGGACAACATTCGTCACACGGACGTTCAATTAACAACTGGTTGGTCACAACACTTAAGAGAGTATCAGCACAGAGGCGAGGTCTGGTATGGACGTGAACCCCAATATTGTTTTGTGCTAAAACTGTGGTAAATAGTGCGTTTTCTCTGATGCCCGCAGCCATGTAAATAACAAGAGGCCCTTGTGAAAATGCCTGCGTGCTTTGACAAGTGTCACGGTTAATCTACCGCAACCCTCCACCCCAACACACAATTCGACAGTGCTGGCTTTTTATAGTACAAAAGAGCTAGAAAGGTTCAATGGCATTTAAACGAGGTATGTTAGGTTGCTTACCTCTTCTCTGCGGCGAACGAGAACGGCTTCGGCCCATGGAGAAGCACAAATAATGCTATGCTGAAAAACTTCCGCAATTCACGCTTCGACGTCTTCACGCAAATGATACCAATTCACGCCATAAATGGACGACGCAAAAAGACCAAGCAGCCACAAGCTGTACACTTACACCTCAAGTAGAAACATGTAAAACGTGTAAGATGAATTACTGCAGGTAAACAATATTTTTATATATTTTTTTTCGTTAAACTAAATAGTTTAGGTGCCCTGTCCAGCCTTGTACAGCGGTGAGCACTGTTAGGGTGAACACGCGAGCGCGTGGCCGACGGCACTATCAGCGCCGCGTAACAGCCATCGTTGGAAACATTGCACATGCGCAGCATGTGCTTTGCGAAACACTCTTTCCACCGCGCGCATCACGTCATCGATACGCTTGTTCGTCGTCTGCTAGCCGCATTTTTTGTTCGCTGAGCTGATATCTTCTGCATTTCAAGGTCCATCTGGATTGAAGATTGGCGCGTGAAGGAAAAAAGTGAGTGTAAGAGGGATAATTATTAAACTTTTTATTCAAGAAAATTGCACTTTTGCAATTCAAGTTAAACAAGACCATGAGAACAAATATAAAAACATGAGCAAATCTAATAGCGAGTTATGTGACCACTTACAGCAACGACTGCAGCTATTCTGGACGGTAACGAGTCGTAAAGTGATCGAACATATTCCCGATCGGCTTTCAGCCTTTCCCACTCGTTGCTGACTTGCGCCCACAACTGGTCCGAAGTCGCGGAATAAAGGGGCTTCCTTGCCAAAGAAGCTTTCAGACGGCCCCACACGTTTTCTATCACATTCAGGTCCGCTTTTTTCGGAGGCCATTCCAGTAGCTGCATGTGCTGCTCCGCCTGGAACTCCTTGACAGCCCGCGCCGTGTGTATCGGTGACCGGTCCTGTTGGAACAGGTAATCACCGTCTGGGAATAAACTGCTCGCATATGGCAACAGCACATTGTTCAAAATGTTGCAGTATTGTTCCGACGATAAGTGTCCACGTATACGTTGCAGGGGCCCTAAACCATATCTTGAAACAGCACCCCACACGTTCACACTCGATCTCCCACTGGCAGAAACACCTTGCACGTTGTCCGGGTCGTTCCTGCGTGGCATTGTGACGTTAACTAAAACAATTGCTTTTCAAAGCAGGAAGTTTGCCTCACCGTGTGCCTGGTAGTCTCCAAACACGCAATCTTTGGTCTTGTCGCGTCGAAAACGTCAACTCATCCGAAAAGATGACGCGACCCCACTCTTCTGATGTCCATGCTTCGTGCAGCTCAGCGAACTGCCATCGTGCGGCCTTGTTTGCCGCCGTTAGTAGTGGCTTCTGCGCTGCGACGCGACTGCGAAGGCCCGCAGTACGCAGGCGACGTCGAACAGCGGTGTCCGAAACGTCCAAATCCAAGTCCTCGCGTATTGCTGGGGCTGGCAAGAAAGGGTTACGAACAGCAGCTGCAACTATGAGGGCGTCTTCATCGTCTGTGGTAGCTTTAGGGCGGGGCGCGCGGGGTGCATCCTGAATGCGACCTTCATACTTGTAGGCTTGAATTATCCTGTTCACAGTCTTCAGGGACCTATTAACTAAAGCGCCAATATACCGCTGGGAATAACCTTTCAGGGAAAGATCGACAATTGAGCGCCGTTCATCATCGGGAACCCTAGCCATAATACGATCTGGCGACAGAATGAACGGCTGCGAAAGATGTTTCCTTGTTTTATATACGGCGTTGCATGCACAACAACTTTGAAGGGAACGAATAGACACGCCCCCATAGATATACAAGTTTTTTTGTCTTGTTCTGTTCAAGCACAGATGTTTAAAGAAATCTTAAAATGCAGGATGCATGGGCTTAGAAAACAAAAATGCGGCTAGCAGACGACGAACAAGTGCATTCATGACGTCATGCGCGCGGTGGAACAATTATTTCGCGGAAGGCGTGATGCGCATGCGCAATGTTTCCAGTGATGACCGTAACGGGGCGCTGACAGTGCCGTCGGCCACGCGCTCGCGTGTTCACCCTAACAGTGCTCACCGCTGTACGTACACAAGACCGACAAGACGAATGACAACAAACGCATTCAATCCGTTTTCCAGTGTTGGCCGTTCGCGAACACTAATTCCGCTGTGATTCCATACTATTCAAATACACAAAATGCTGCAGGCCGCATGTTAGTGCACCTGAAATACTACTAGAAATAGTTTTAGGCGAAAAAAATAAGACACGGACTGGCCCACACTCGCAACTGATTTTTATTTTTCTAACAACAATGAGTTCACATAAAATAGTAACAAGCCTAATCACCGATGTTGTTTAATCTGGCTCTGATTGGATTACCAACAAAACTACAGGAAATCGATGGCCTCAATCATACCATTTACGCTGACGTACAGTGTACTAGTACAATCGTTGCCATCGCTCACCCAGAGGGTGATGTCGTCAGCGTACAGTACACTGTACGTTGACGACATCACCCTCTACACTGTACTTACTGCTTCTATTGCACGTTGTAATGTGTTTTCAACCTGTCCATCGTTGCCATCGCTCACCCAGAGGGTGATGTCGTCAGCGTACAGTACACTGTACGTTGACGACATCACCCTCTACACTGTACGTTGACGACATCACCCTCTGGGTGAGCGATGGCAACGATGGACAGGTTGAAAACACATTACAACGTGCAATAGAAGCAGTTGAACAATACCTAGCAGGAACCGGACTGGCGTGTTCGGCTGAGAAATCTGAGCTCCTCATTTATATACCATCGCGACGTGGCCGAAAACCACGCAACTACGAGGAACGAGACAATCCGGAAATTCGCCTAACTAACGCCCATACCCAAGGTTGACAAGACCATACGTAAATTAGACAATATAACATCTCAAATCATGCGACTACTGAAGCGAATAGTCAACAAACACAGTGGAATGAAAGAAGGCAATCTGCTTAGGCTAGTCCAAGCGTTTGTAATATGCAGAATAGTATACGTCGCATCGTACCAACGATGGTACTATGACTGCTTAATCAGAAAAATCTACAAGCAAGCAATCGGACTCTCCATCACTACCAGCAACGATAAACTACTGCAGCTAAGTCTACACAATACACTGGATGAGCTAATCGAGACACAACTCATGAACGCCTGTCCAAAACTAAAACAGGTAGGCAAATATTGGATCGAACTAACATATGGTATCAAAGTAGATATGGCCAGACACATCAGAGGCATGATAACCGTCCCTCTAATACCCAAGAATATGCATCCCACCCACCATCAGGGTAGGCGGGAAAGCTGAGCACGCGATATACAAAAAAAAAAATCGGTAACAGCAAGGACACCATATTTGTAGACGCAGCTATAGATACAGACATGCACAAGCGCGCCTACACAGCAGTGGGGATAAATTACGAGGGAAAATGCACGAGCGCTACAGTCAACACGCTACACGTAGAAACCGCAGAGGAAATAGCTGTCGCGTTAGCCATAGCACAAACACAAGCAGATATAATCATCAGTGATTCCCAGACGGCAATACGAAACTTCGATCGCCAATGGTCGAATCTCCCCAGAGGCACTACGACTCCTAAAATTAGGTAAGAACCACGACAGAAGTGTCCATCTCATCTGGACACCCGCTCACACACTACCAGACGGTAGCAATTTAATGAGGTGGCGCACCGCATGGCTCGAGAGCTTACGCATAGAGAAAGAAATTCAACTGAATTTCTTTCTCTATGGCTTACGGACCGAGCCTCGGTTAGTCCCGCTTCAGCGACTACCGACGGGTGGGAGTGGGAAGATCGAATGACCAGATTTCATGAAATTACACAACACCATAGATTGCAGAGGCGCACATTCCGCCGCCTCACCCCCCCCCCCCCCCCCCAAAAAAAAAAAAAAAAAAAATCTGTCGATCGGCGGCAGTTACAAACCAGATCCTATCCGAGTCCAGCGATCATGCACATAATACATCCAGATTTATACACGACTGACAAGTGCAGACGTTGCGACTCTAGAGCCACCCTAGAGCATATCCTATGGGAAATGTGCGGTATAACACACGATAAAGGGATGCAGCCACAGAACACCCATACAAACTTATGCAGCCTCAAACAGCGACAGCCTCCGCGCGCGCTGGGAGTCTGCGTTGCTCAGCTCGGACCTGCAGCACCAACTCTGGGCCGTCCAGCGAGCCGAGGAAGCCGCCAAGGGCCAACAACCCTTGGCCGAAGCCTAGGCGGGGTCTAGGCCCACCACACCAAATCGCAGGACACTCAATAAAGTTATTTGAATGAATGATACCTAATCCCATCTATATATATCAGCAAGGAAACTAAACTCTTTCTCGTAAAGAGACGCGACGACAACTCTGCTAGTTCCCGTATTTTCCGTAATATGCATGCGTTTTCCAGCAAAGGTTCACACGTGCACACTCTTTGGCACACTTTGCAGTGATAAGGCCAAATGCGAACCTGTCCCATTCTTGATCGATTGATAGCGCACACACTCGGCAACATTTTCCTTGCCAACATTGACCACCACTTGGGAACCGCTTTGTTAAAGGACAATGTTTGCAGGTGTTCAGGTATGCAGATGACTTTTTGGTTGTTTTGAACAAACAACAGGACAGTGCATTGCCTACATAGTGTGTTATGGACGTATTTGACATTTTTAAAGTGGCTGGACAAGAGCTCAAGTTTACCCATGAGCTTCCTAGTTTAGACGAGCTGCAATTTTTAGACCTTGTTTGTTGGCTGTACCGCCCCCGTGCAGAGAAAGAATGTTTGCCGTTTCATTCCGCCCATTCGAAAACAGTCAAACGAGCTATTGCCAATTCTAGCTTACAGTTATTGGCACAAACTATATGTATTGTCCCGGCCCATATTCAGGAAACTTAAGCTTTAATTTGCAGATTTCTAGGCTTGGCTCGGCGGGCTTACCTACTTCTTTGTTCGCTTCGGTGAGCGAAGCTTTGTTGAAGAAATTTCGGCGTGAGCCTACAATGCTTCGGAAGAATGCGAAAAGAAACGGAAAGCGCGTCCTGTTGTCATTCCGTGTTTACACAGGGTGGCTCATTCCTTAAAGAATGTGGTTTCTAGTAGAGTGTACTAGAATATGGTCTACTACACTCTAGTTTCTAGGTACGATGTACCGATACCGATATATAGTGTTTTCGGCTCCCCGATACTTTCTCGTATTTGTGCTCGGCTGACTTCTGTAAAAAATGCCGTGTGTAAAGAACCACACATACTGTTTTTTGAATAAATGTTCCGTCGGTGTTGTGTATATAAGATTCCTTTAAATCACCACCATAGGATAAAGTGTGCACGTGTGAACTTTTGTTGGAAAACACATCCATATTACGGAAAAGTAAAGATACAGTGGCACGGGAACTAGCAGAGGCGATGTACATATTTGGTGACTAGTGTGTAAGCGTTCCGTCGTTACTTCTCTCCGAGTCCAGTTTCATAAGATGTGATTAGGCTTGGTTTCTATATCAGGTTAACTCATGTTCTTGTATGCAAGCCTGAGGGTATATAAGTGAAGCATCGGGAAAAATAAAAAGAAAAATCAGTTGCGAATGTGCGCCTGTCCGTGTCTTTTATTCTGTTGTCCGTGATCATTTTTTTTTGTTACATTTATCAGACATTTTGATACTGATTTGTGGTTTTCTCGCGCTGTTGCGTTTTCCCACCCGCGCCCATCTCTATGCCAATGTCTATGCCAATCTCTCCATCTTTCAGCTATTTCTTTCTCCTGCAGAATTTCCCGCTAGGGAATCACGTTGACGTCAAGATGGCGCTCTTCTTCGAGCAAGCTGTCAAAACTGCTCTTCAAAATTACCCAAAGTCCGTTGCAAAACCTCTTCACTATGGGACTGCCGGAATTCGAGACAAGTAAGTTAAAGCTCGGGGCGTGATAATTTGGCAGCTTGCCGGAAGGAGCGTTTCATGTTCTAGAGGTTGCTGTGGATCTCGAGAACCGGTCCCTCAAATAGACGTGGCAGAGCGTTGTCGTCGATGGGCGAATTCGCTGTAATAAATGTGCCAAACGACTACAGCACATGTCGAATGACGTTTTGTTATACAGTAGCGCCATAAGTTTTTGGAACCATTTCGAGAATATATGTCGTTTCTAGCTCGTCGTATGTGCGTGTTGGTATCCCCAGGATGACTGTGCCTAGGGAAGTGATTTGCTCTCATTAGTATTCTCGCATCTCTCAGCTTTTTATACCTTATTTGAGCCACACCTCTAAAGGTTTGGTTGTCATCCCACAGAGGCCGAGATCGTTACGCCGTTTTTAGCTGGCTAAAGGGGAGAGCGGGCTGATTTGTGGGCGACTCTGCATTTTTTTTCTCCTTCCACGCTGGGTTTACGCAAACTAATGCCGGAGTTTCGCCCAGTTTATAGTCAGAGTAGATCAGCGTTTTGTAATCTGCTGCTTGACTCAGCGGTGATCAGCTTGCATTGCACGACCTATCTTGACCACTCGGGCCGATGCCCCAGGCCGCATATTATCTGTTCGCTCTCCTGCATTTTTTCCCTGTGTTTGGGCCCAGCTAAACCATATGACATATCCGCAAACCTCGCTTTGTCGCCGGTTACATAGTGTTCTTGTAATTTTACTGCTCTCTTGATTTTTTTTTTTTTTTTTGTGTGGGTCGAGTGCAAACCTCACCTTGTGAGTGTACTTTGATGAGTGGCAATGTTATTGAAATGTAACGCTGGAATGTAAAATTGGGGTCAGGCGTAGTGCTTTCATTTTAACACCGGCAGGGAATGTTAACTTGACTATGATCATATTTTTTCTACTTCCTTCATTGAATGTTTTTTTACTTTGAAGCAAATGGGTACTCTGCTACTAAACGCCTCATTATTTTTACAGAGGAGAAATCTTGGGCTCATGCATGTTTCGCATGGGTATTCTTGCTGCATTGCGCTCGAAATACAAAAAAGGTACGAAGCCATTCTTCACCATTCTGTACCCACAGAACGTCTCATTGTTGGTACAGTGCAACCCTGTGGCAGCAACTTCACATAGAAATGTGCTTATAGCAAACCTAAACATCAGTCTTGACTAAATTGTGACGAAAAGTTAAAAAAAATTAACATGGAAGAATAAAGAGCTGTTGCAAACAGCTGAGCACAACACGTACAGTAGTACATTATTGTAAGCATCAGCGATCTGGTTTTACAACCAGAAGCACTCTCTAGGGTGGTTAATTTTTCATTATCGAGCTCTTGGCAGTAGTAGAAAATGCAGTGTTATGTGGCAGTGCTTTCACTTCAGCTACTTTCAACATATGAAGTATATAATGTACTATTCAATCAATAAGTAAATTTTTGATTTGCATGCTTCCATTGTGCCCTATTGCATAAATCTAGTGTCATTGCATCAAAGTTGCCATATTCAGGTCATTTGTTAATGCAGTAGCAGACCTTTCATTTGGTGCTGATGACAGAATCACAGTTTTGCTGTGATAGCACTCTCGTGGTAAACCTTCCTACAGAGCTAACATTTAGCCTATTACTGACAGATTCACTATGATGGAGTTCTGCTGTATCAGCATTCCTTAACCCTTTGTTTCCCACGGGCATTGAACATAGTGCACGTAACCAAAACTCATATTTTTTGGCTGTTTTTGTTCCAAGTATCAACCAGAAAAAACGCACAAAAATACATATACATGTTATAGAAGTTTTATTACTGCCACATATGTGGCAGCCAGGAATGAGCAGATGAAAATATGACAACAGCTCTTGATACCTAGCAACTCTTAGGAGGTGTAGAAAACTTCAAAACAGTTGCTCTTTTCATTATGTACGCACAACTAAACTGAACATTTTTTTGCTGAAAAATCAGGTGTGTCTTGTGCATGAGCACCCTTGCACATGTTTTTTTTTTTTTTTGAGCCACTTTCACATGCCAGTGGCCAACTTGTCATACTTCACAGACAGCTCTATCTGGTTTTATAGCATTGGCATCTCTTTGACATTATACGGCGTTACCCGAGACTGGCACCTCTGGTGAATATTCCGCTGAAGGAACCATGGGGGTGAAAGATCAATACATTCTGTGTTCGATTCTGGCATGCCGTCTTGCGAACGCGTGAAATCAAGCGCAACTGTATGACTCAAAAATGAGGATCCCAATCATATGTCAGGATCAACAAGCTTCACAAACATCTTCAAAGGGCTTCTCAGTTTCTCCAAGCCATCTGTTGGCCTTAGAATTCTGTTCTTTACCGCAGTTGATGTTGATGTCCTTTCTTACCAAGTGCTATATTTTTTGCATGGTCATGGTCTGTAGAGCTTTGCTGTCACTGCGCGACTGTCTTTGCGGCAGAGTGTACTCTTCGTCGCAATCAGTTCCCTCCAAATTTTCGTTGTCACTTCCAACTTGGATATTCAGACTCAAAGAGAATTGCTTGGATTTGCTCCTCTTTTAGGCGCTACCTGCATAATCAAAAAGTTTTTTTCAGACGTCAATGTAAACTAAAATGGCAGCTAACAACAAGCGCGAAAGTTACTTTGCGGCAGACGAATGAAAAAACATAATTACACAGCACTAGAAACAGCGTTACACTTATCATTGTTTATCTACAAAACGGAACCTCATGGTCCTGAGTGCCACAAACGTGTATGCACGCCTATACTTTACGAAAAGTAAGCAACGACCAATGTTACAATAATAAAGCTACCTAAGCGTGTTCCGCAGGCTTCATAGAAGATGTCGGTGTTTTCTACTTTATATTAGAAGAAATAAACACACAGAAGCAAGAAAAAGCTGCACACTCAGCATATCAGCCTGCTGCAAGTGGAATCCATGTTTGCAAGACAAGAAACGCCCTTGTGTTGTACCCGTAGCGACATTTAGAAATTGCAAGTGGAAGCATCGACTTCCACTGCAAGTGGAAGCATCGACTTCCACGTTTGTGGCAACTAGGAACTAGGGGTTATGCGATTTAATTTTCGAGATAAGAAAACAATTAACAAAACTACCACAAACGTGGCACCTGGGATACAAAGGGTTAAAGTGATTTTAGTATCTTGACCAATTTAGCAAGGTTGTTATAAAGCCCGTTATGGTGCGATGTTGTAGTGCGTTTTTCGCAGCTACGATTTCCGCAAATGCGAAATTCGCAATTACGTTTCACATGAATCCATGGCAGCTGTGTTTTTTGCGTACTTGTAGCACAGGGTTTGCCAACTCCTATATTGTTCGGTGTATGTTTTACCAACTTTTTTTGCTGAAATAACGACTCTGCAATGTTTCTAAACTGTATATATAAACCTGAAAGTTGTATTAACGTAGTTAATGAAAAAAAAAAACCAAAACGAGCTGCCTCCTATTGGTCGTCTGTTTCCACTGCATCTGCGTCTTTGCAGAGAATTTCAGAACGCCAAAAATCCCAAAATTGCATGCACGAAGGGTCCGGCGGCCTATTTCCCACAGCTGCGAATTCGCAAGTGCGAATTCGCAGACAAAATCGCACCGTGTGAAACGGGCTTAATAGCAGCTATGCTATGAAAAGCCAACAGAATAAGCATGTAAAATCCCATACAGTGACCTATTCCACAGCGTATCTTTAATCTAGTGTTTCTCCACAAATTTGCATTTGGAAAAATAATGCTGCTGTCATCTAATTGCCAAGTACTTGAATGTGCTTCATTCAAGTTGATATAAGCCAGATGCTTGTGTGATATGCTTAAAAATTAGTGTTGTGCATGTTTAACTGCCATAGTGTCTGTATTTTGTTGGCTTTACGTGCTTTATAATGCAGTATACTGCTTTATACAATTTCTAAATCCTTGTGTAGTTCTGTATTTTTCTTATATCTCTTGCACAGAGCCTGCTTTTGCATCTGACTGCTTGACTTCATTTTCTCCTCTTTGAAGTCCAACTTTTCTAGCTAGTCTAAATGAATAGAAGAGTGCAAGTTTCTGACAAGTTGATGTTGATTGATATCTGGCTACCATAGGAACAAACTGTGCAAAGAAGAAAAACAGGGACGGAGCGTGGCTAGCAACTGTTTATTGCACTTAGTCGCAAATTTATACTGGGTGTTCTCGTGAAGACTGCCATCTTTTTTTCTTTTTTTTAGATCTGGGACAGATAGCACAATTTTAGCACTTGAGCTGGATTGTTCGATTAATTAAATTCGGGGTCCTGCGTGCCAAAATCATGATCTGATTATGAGGCATGCATTGTTGAATAATTTTGACCACCTGGTGTTCTTTATTGTGCACCCAATGCATGGTACATGAGTGTTTTTGATTCCGGTCCTATTGGAATACAGCCGCGGTGGCTGGCATTGAACCTGCAGCTTCATGCTCAGCAGCACATCACTATAGCCATGGAGCTACTGCAGTGGATTATGAATTATTCAGAGGTGAACATTACGTGCAGGAGAAATCAAAATGCATAATTGAGTAATCAACAAAATTTCACCAATTAGAATTTTATTAATTCTTGGCACATATTGCTGTTTGCAAATCGTAGCCATGAGTTCGCAGGTGTAGCCATTTAGAACGAATCTGAGGGATGACCCGAGCTTCAAGATATTTATCCCCAATGTGTGCAACAATATACATCAGAATTCGAGTAACTTTTGTGCTTCAATGCGTAGAATGGTGTTTCATCGAAATAGTAAGTGGAACAACAGTGCATTTTGCTACAAGTTTGACAGAGCATATCGAAATTGGTGTCATCCTCGGAATTTGTTTCATGCGCATACACCTTGCAAACTCGCCTGCTACAATTGGCAAATTTCATTACCTGCCGTAAAATATTAGGTCAAACTTAATTAGTACAATTCTGTTAATTAGTTTACTATGCATTTTGATTTCTTACACAAGTAATGTTGGCCTCTGAGTAATCCAGCTCAAGGACTTGAATTGTGCTAACTGCCACAAGGGATTTCAAGTACCTTTGGCAGTCTTTGCAAAAATACCCGGAATATATGTACTGATACCAGCATCAAGAAACGGAAAGCAGCTAAAGCATGAGAAAAAGCACAGCAGCAAGTAAAGCCTGCACTTCATTGTCACTCGCCTTTGGTTAATGTGCTAAGAAACATCACATTCCATTGCAACTGATACACCTGTTTTGCATCATAGTTCATTTGAAAGGTAAAACAAAAGGAAATCACTAATGTAATCATCATTATGGAAATTGGTATGAATGTGTGTTTAGACATTGTGCTTTTTATGCTTGTTTTTTTTTCCCCCTTCCCTGCTTCCTTTCATTCGATCAGAAATATAGTTTAGACTTGGACATTTGTTTCATTTTGTGATGCACAGCACCTTGCTTGTGTTGTACACGACTTAATATGTTTACTTACTAGTGATCTTTGAAAAGCAAAGTGATAGGTGTAACAGTAAGAGAACAGTAATATGGACTATTGATCATACAGAAGTACATGACATTAAAATGGATTTGAGTTGGGCAGATCTAGCAATATTTAGGGCAGATAATTAGGGGATCCAACAGTGAAAGGAAACCCAATTGAGGGCAACAGAGAAATATGTATAGTAATGAGATAAAAAGTTTGTGAGTTCAGGCTTGTTTTTGCTGATGCAAGACAAGAGTAATTGGAGACATGAAAGAAGCTTTTGACTTAACCCTTTTCTTTTCGTGCCAACTTTTTTTAGAAAACCATCAAAATTTAAAATTTTTTAAATGACCGATTCATTCAGAACAGCTTTCAGTATTGCAATATCCACAGTTCATTTGCTATTTTCTGGTGCCTTTTACTGGCCACTATATTTTCACGGTTTTGAGTTGGAGATAGGCAAGGCCAAGAAAACAGTCTATATGAAGCGTTATATTTCATAAAACAGAATTCAAGTGTGCTTTTCTTATCCTCCATGTGACATATTCTTGCTGCCACGGCGTGGAAAGGAAATCGCAGAGTAGCCGTTGGGCAAAGCGTTTTTTGTCAAGCTGAAGCCACGTGAGAGTGGTCGGCAGAGGCTCTAAAATGTTGGCAATTGTTAGTACTAAGTTCAGGCGATAAATACAACTCTGGTGAGCTTTCCAGGTGAAATTAGGGGAATAAATGCCTGAAAACACCGATGCCAGCAATGAAAAAGTTTTTTTTTTTTTATTGGGTTTGCCTTACGGCATCAAAAGGAAGTGTTACAAATGATTGTGAAGCTTTGTGTGTTGCACTTTCATTTCTAAAATTCGGGGGGAAGCATACTTCCACTTCGTTTGTGCCAACTGCTCCCTAAAAAAATTTTTCTAAAAATTGGTGCCATTTAATAGTGCAGCATTCGCACCAAAATGAAGTGGTTACCACTCGTCTGTGGCACTCAGTAGACGAACAGATATCCCTGGACAAGTGAGGCTCGTCCTTGGCGTGTGAAGGGTTAATCAGGCTGGTCATGATGATGGTGAACTTTGCAAATGTAATACATAAAAGAAAAGGAGCCAGCTGTTTGAGATGAAGTTTTCAGTTGTATGACAATCTGCCCTTTGTTATCTTGCACTTAAGTACTCGGATGTGTATACTGAATTTCAGCCATTATTGGTGTCATGATCACTGCATCCCACAATCCGGAAGATGACAATGGCATCAAGCTTATTGACCCTATGGGTGAAATGATGGAAACGGACTGGGAAATTTTGGCAACTGAGCTGGCCAATGCCCAGTAAGCTGCCCTTTTTTTCTACATTTTTTGGTTCATTTTTTTGTTGTTGTTCAGCAGTGTAGTATTTAAAAATTGTCAGTGCACAAACATGGTCATTGATGCAGCTGCAGTTTACCTCATTCAGAATTGCTGCATTCATTGTTTATATTCAAATTTGTAGATGAAAACTGAAGTGCAGTAGACATATTTTGAAAGTCAGTCTTGAACATCAAAGAATAGATTATTGGACTTCGCCAGTTTTACTTTAGGTGCCTATAGGGATATCTTGACATTAATGCATTGGCTACACACCATTGTATTCACATATCTTGTGTATATTGCCTGCTATACCATGCTGAAATGAGAGATCTCTACAGCCTTGAGAGCGGATCACGGATGATATGTGCAAAGCTGTGTTAATCAAACTTGGAGGACTGCATGGATGTTATGAGTTCAGAAAATGAGAGTTATGTGCAACTCCCTCTGTATTTTCTGCAGTTCCTCGGCAGTTAATAATAAAGTCGGTGTGCTTGTTGCATTGCTAAAGTGCAATCACTTTCTGCCTAATGATCAAGTTCAAAAGAGCAACAACAGTTGAAGTGTGGCTGGCAGATTATTCATTGCTAAGTGGCTCTGAAGCAAAGCTGTGTACAGCACATGCATTAATTTTTTTAATCAATTCTCCAGGATGCTTTGAATGAAGTACTGTATCCGTATATATTGTCTTGCTCTGCACTTACTTTAACCATGCCTGCCAACTCTCCCGAATATTCCATAAAGGCTACGATTTTGGACTAATTTTAAGAGTTTATGAATGGTGTGTCAACTTTTACAAAAAATAAATTCTGTTCACGAAGAAGTTCTGCTCATTCGTCTCTAAGCTTTCTGTTATTAATCTTCTGATGGTGAAAGGACGCAACAGGGGTTCTTGCTTCAAGGAAGTTATCAGCAACACCAGAGTTGTTGAAAAAGTCACTGTAATGTAAAAACAGTGTGTTGGTTGTCACTATTCACTGTGCCAGGTATGTTGCTGCTCTTGTGCTGCTTCTAAAGGTAAATCGTAAGTCTGTATGTATCCCTGAGGGGACTTGTTTCAGGGCAAGCTTTAAAAAATTTGTGCCGACATGGTGTCATGTCCACGTCATTTTATGAATTTTAATAGTTCACAGGTTGCCAGGTATGCAGGATGAATTAAAGTGTAATTCTGACAGCCCCTCAGAGTGCACTGAAGTTCTGGGATTGTCTGGCGTTTTAGTTGGAAGAGTCAATTCTGGCAGGTTCTTTATTTTTGCTATGAAGGCTCAGGATCATTTTCCTATTGTGGGAGGCTTCTTGGAAACATTTTTACATGTAGGAGATATTTTAGGGTATTGTTCTGCCTGCCGAAATAAAAAGAAAGAAAGAAGAGTAAATGGGGAAAAATAGCTCTTAGTGGACATAATTTCAATAGCAAAGCATATCTTGCTATGAAGGAGCTAAGCATAAAATATAGGCACTTACTGCTGTTTACATTCAAATTATTGAAGCTACTTTTTTCACTGACAGCCTCATCAACAACTACATCAGTATCTTTAAAGCATGCCTGCTGCATGAGAACTAAAAGCCCTGCATCTGGCTTGGGTTGGCTGTTTTTGCTACGCTATCAGAAGACTGAGATCTTAGGATGGGGGGTCTTCATATTGTTGTAACATGTTGTTTAGATGTTTTTGACCCAATTGTATTTGAAATTTTTGTGCCAGATTTATCGCAATTGCTGTTATTCATCATGTGCTTAGCCAGAGAATTGACGTGTGAGGTTCCTTGCCACAAGATATCACATTTGATAGTCCTTGATATGTAAGCTTCTTGCTACAGCTTCATATGTTTCATCCTGTACTAGCCAGCGACATAGGAATTGTTTCAACCTATGATTCATTTTATGATTCACTCGTACTAAAAAAAACCTTGCAAAGGAGGAAGAAATTTGCTGAAATATTTTCGCTGTTAATGACAAGCCTTCTTTGAAACCTCGAAGCAAAGGATGCTTTTTGTTGCAGTAATGATATTTGTTCATGTTTTGTGCAATTTTGCTCATATAACTGGTTGTGTTTGTACTCCCCTGAACTGAAATGCACAAAACCAAATAAATGTAAGCCTTGAGGGCTGTTTCAGGCCAAAATGTTTTCACGATGCGGTGATCATTGTTCGGCAGACTAATTTTCCAACAGGTGGCATTTAAGTGAGCCCTAGGGGAGCTGGAAGGTTCTGTAAACCTACCCTCAAGAATAAAAAAGAAAAATGGCATAAAAAACCAAACCAACAAAAGACTTATCAGTTGTCTGCAGTATAGTAAGGATAAACATGACTGCACCTTCTTGTAGCAAAGTTTTGAAGTAACAGTGGTCACAAACTGGAAATGGTGTCTGTGCAGAGTGGTTTCTTGTGTAATAAAAACTGTAGAACAGGACACAATGCATGCTGCAGGCAGTAAGAATGAATTGTCCCAACTAGAATGGTTAGTTTTCAGCATGCCCCCCTTTTTTTTGTGAAGTTGAAGCAACTATTTCTATTTCTTTTTTTTTAAGGGTATTGATGAGAAGCATTTTAAACATACATTGTAACACTGCAGATGCATTAAAGGGTAACTCCGGCGATTTTTTGACCATGACAAGGTAATGGAATATTTAGGTTCACGAGACCATGCGTCACGCGTCTGATAGTAGTTCTGCAAATTCGAAAATAATTTAAATAAGCAAAAAAGCGCGAAAACGATACTGAAACCTGACCAAGCAGCTGAGCGAACCACTTCGTGTGACGTCATGAGTGTTCCGCCGGCGAGGAAGGCGTGCAAAGCATGCCGGTATTGTCCGCAGGGGCGAACGAAACCGGCGAAGAGCAGACGCACAGCTGATTCGTGACCGCGCTGGATCTTCGGGTGACATTGTAAGCTGCACCACCTCTTCGGACCTGTCAGACAGTGACAGCTATGATTCTGACAAATTCAATAGCCACGAATCGCCGTTCGCATTTGACCCGCCACCACAAGAGCCAGCGCCCATACGCAACATATTGCGCTGCAACATGAATACCAAGCATAGCCCTAACCACTGATTTTATTCATGCTGCTTGCTATTTTAGGTGTTCTACCCCTTCTCAGGGGAGCGCTTTGCATACTCACTGTAAGATGTTGAGCACAACTTTCCGCATTTGTATCCCGCAAGAACGCAGCTGACAGTCCAAAGCACCGATATGGTGCATTGTTTACATCAGCAGGTACAGCCAGCTCGTCGTTTGCTTTAGATATAATGCTAGCCACTCATCGGTGACATCAATTAATGTCAGAACATAGCAAAACATACAGATTTTGTGCATGTAAGCACCGTTGCATCACTCTGAGTCGCACTGATATGAGCGACCACACACTTTCGAAAACAGCGAGCGGGAGCCTGTATATACGGGAGTGTTGTTATGCTGCCTACTTATCATTCTTCGTATTCTCTTCATGCACACAATGTGTCCCGTAAGTAGACACAGTTGAGGACATTGTGCATATGATCGTTTATTTAGAGAACACATGGTTTTCGCGCAGGAATGCCGATGTGACACCGTTGGCAGCCGAACGAGGTGGTTGTTTATGCTGCGGTATCGAAGAGTCTCCGCTTGCTGCCCATTTGGGATACGAGGCAAACAGTGCACTTCAGAAGCTAAATAATGAGTCAGCACAACAATTATTATGTAAAAATACACCCATGTATGCAGTCACATTTAATTTAGGAAAGCGCCGGCGAGTGCATCTGGCTGCCTTCGAGAACAGCAACGTACGGATGTTGATAGCGCGTCGTGTCGTCGCTTAGCTTTTTGCGTGTGCACTGTACAATATGAGGAATGGTTTATTCTAAATCTGTACGGTCAAAACTGAACTACAGAAGCATTTTCTTCATCCTAATGGCTTAATTAGCTTCAGGTCAGCTGCTCAGGTCCGCCAGCAGAAGGCCCACAAACTCGGAGACTGTGTTACGCTTAACCTCAGCTGAACGCGATCGGCATCGGCTCAAACTGTGTGTGCGGGTGACGAGGGCTGATGTTTATGCAGCCAACAGCACAACACCACTTACCACCCTCCATCACTTGCCCGCATCCACAGGGAACGCAACTTCTCGCGACAGCAACTTCTCATGCCAAGCACTAGCTCACGATCGTCGACTCCTCCACGCTCTCGGCGCTGTCGTCTGCATGATCCCGGCATGCTCTGTGTAGGACACTCCTGACGTCGTACACAATTTCGCCTGTAACTGAGGAGTAGGTAAGGTAGGGTGTTCGAGGCAGTTAGTTAAATTCATTTGTAAGAAGTCTGTGCAACTCTCAAGCCTGCTTTTTTGAGGACATGACGGACGTGTGCAGAGGAACGTATCTACTGAATTTCATCGACATCTGTTGACATCGAAAAATCGCCGGAGTTGCCCTTTAATCCTAAATTGTTTTTACAATGTCATAGTGCCTCAAAACCGGCCACCATTTCTCGTTCTTCCCCTTACTTAGTCTTTATAATTTTAATTGCTGCATGCTGGTTAGAGCTGAATGTTTAAACCACACTGTGCATGAAGCTGATTGCGTTTGTGTCACCAGGGATAGCTCGTTGGAGTCAGTGCTGGATCGAATAGTGGCAGCGACCAACATCAATCTTCAGGAGCCATCCACTGTGTACCTAGCTCACGACACGCGAGTGAGCAGTCCTAGACTGGCACAGGCTGTCAGTGATGGTGTCAAGTCTGTTGATGGTGTCATCAAAGCATTTGGTAAGCATTGACAGGCCTTTTATTGGTTGTGCGTGCACATTTATCAGAAAAGTGAACATACTGTCACCTTCCATCAGTAAAATCAAATATTTGTAAATTGAGAACAGCATTTTCAGATCTTCATCTACTGCCTTGTCACTGTCAAATGTACTGGTGCATTTTCACACATCCCAAAACATGTGGCATCACTTCACTAAATTTAACAGAAAGTGGTCTGATGTTAAAGCTCTGAAACTCAAGCTGCAGTCCTATTTTATTAGATGCTCCCAATATGTAAGAGTTTTAGGAACTTTCTTAATTCTTACTGAAAGGTTTACTGAAATCTTACATCTGTATTTGCAAGTTCAACGTTTGTTAAAGGGTCCCTGAAACGGTTTTTGTTCCTACACCTAGACATAGAGGGTATCTCTCCAGGAATGATTTCTCATATGAGCTTTGTGTATTGCACTATAATAAAACAGGTACGAGTGGTTAAACATTACCTTCCTTTCAAGC
Organism: Dermacentor silvarum; assembly: GCF_013339745.2. Classification (NCBI taxonomy): domain Eukaryota; kingdom Metazoa; phylum Arthropoda; class Arachnida; order Ixodida; family Ixodidae; genus Dermacentor; species Dermacentor silvarum. The sequence continues at coordinate 35,028,694 of NC_051154.1, forward strand.
TGCGGCGTGCCCCCTCAACATTTACACTGTATGGCCATCACTAGGTCCCGCCTCCTTGGCCATAACGTCATCCAGTGATGCAAGTGTTGTCTGCTTCCTTTTGATTTGAACAAAGTGTATTCCTGTGTCTCTTTTCTACGCACTTTTTCTCGTTAACCGCATGCTACAAGGAGCGAGCCTTCATGACGAACTTCAAGCAGTGAATGGAGACGCGATGGCACGACATGCAATGTTCACTGGCTTGCGCTTCGTAGAGCAAAAAAGAGGCGGATTACGCTGGGCGTTCACCATGTTGCTTCGAGCGTATATCCAATGTACAAACTGCAAAGTAGCTGTTTGCAGTGCTATTTTGGCTATATACTAGCCTGACAACATGTAAATATTTGACACATGCGTTTACAATTGTCTCTGTCACACTCATAAGATTTATTTGTAGCCGTCGGCAGTAAAAACAAGTGCTGCCGCAGTTTGGCTATACCTGCTGCTAACTTGTGAATATGGTGAAATGGGCTATTTATGATGTTTCCGCTACTCTAGAACAAACAGAGAGGGAAAAAGAGAATTAGAAAAAAGTATGTGGACATTGGGCATCGAACCCACACTTTTTTTGTGCTAAAGTCAAACTCAAGATGGCGGCTTTCTGGTGGACATTTTGACACATTGTAAGGCACGTTCAATGGCCTTTGCAACTCTTTTTTTCCAGATATTGGCTTGTTAAGATATTTTTTGGTACCATTCCTGGCAAATTATAGACGAAACTCTAGCAAATATAGAACCTGCGGTTGCCGCTAAAGGTGCCTTTCTTTTTTTAAAACTGTGGGTGATCGATCGCTGTGCCGAACCCTGCAGTGCTAGACAAGTTTTGTACAGCACTGGTACTATTCATTTTCCTGCCGCCAAAGATGACATCGCTGCACGTATTTTCATTCAGAACCACTCTGCGCCCCCATTGGCTCCTGTCGCCCTAACTGTAGCAGATGATCCACATTGTCAGGTGGAAGTGGGCTATTTGTTTGAAGGAAGGTATACATATATTACATTTGCGTATTTATTTTTAAGGGCATGCAAATTTCTAAGCACACGTATGCTATTAAAAATAAGCTTTATGAAGCGAAATGTTTCTAGCATTCCTGATGATGATGCGGGGGTAGCCAATCGGATTGCATGCCTGAGTGACATCACTCACCCACTCTACATAGCATGGAAAAAGGCGGCTGAAAGGAGGGGCATGCGATCGGTAGTGATGTACATTTTTAAAACATTGTAATTGCACGCTTTATGCTGAGCGATTAAATCTGTTTCAATGATCAGAAGGATCTACCCTACTGACTCTATGTTTGTACCCAATTGTCAGAATCGTTTCAGGGTCTCTTTAATAAATATGCAGAAAGCTTCAATCTTGGTATGCAAATCTGTAGATTATATGTTTGCTCCTACTGTCCATATTATGGTGCATTTAAAATGCCAACTTTGCTAGACAAGTCTCCTAGGCGTGCATTGACACCTGCGCATCTAACAGTGAATTTGTAGCACCTATTGGTGTTAATATATCTTACTATAGTAGAACTTTATTAGGTATTAGTAACACCAGATATAATAAACATTTCCATTACAATGAACAACACCAGTCCTTATTAAAATCTATGATCCCTATCGTAAATCATAAGATTCCTGTGGGGGGAAAAATTATGTATGTATAATAAATGATAAACTTCAAGGCCGTAGAAATTTATTATATTACATGCTAACGACCTGAGTGACCCAGTTCACTGCAAAAACACATCCTCTCTGTGTGATCACTTGGATAATATTCTGGTTTTACTCGTAATCTGATCATGGGCCACTTGTGGCGGTGGAATTTTGTTTAATCTTTGCGTCACTATTACAACCACTGCAGCACTCGTGTGGTGTGACAGACCTTTAACTGCTTTCCTTACTGCAACATAATTGATGTTTATGCATTTTTACCATCTGTGGATGGGTTAATAAACAGTTTTGTGATAAAGCAATTTGGTAGCTCTTCCAAGTGTTTGTAGTGATTCCCTTAGTAGTAAAACTCGCTCTAGTAAATATCTTGCCCGGTCTTAACTGGCTTCCTGTAAAGGAAATTTTACTGAGTGATGGGAAGCTATTGTGCATGCAGGCATTTGATTTCATTGTGAAAGTGTGGAATTCTTTCTCCCTGCTACCAGATGTGCATCTGCAGTAGGAAGAATGTTTAATAGTTGGTGTAATTTCTGGACTTTGAAGTGACTCAGTGCATATCATTGAATGCTTTGTGCTGGTAGCTTGATTTCTAAGGATGTAGAAGTTAACCTCTTGTTGTGAGTTGTAAAAAGGGCTCACCGACTCGCTTGTTTTGTGTAGAAGCTCAAGAAGCCTTATTTCTGATTTGGTAATCGCAGCAAAAACCTGTCAAGCAACATTTCATGGAGAGACAATTGTTTTCTGTCTAAATTAATATTATGCCTTAATTTGCTTTGCATGAGGACAGCATGCGCTCACCATAATTTTAAATTCTCCCAATTAATCTTCTTCAAGTGCGCCATCATTCGCTGTGCATAAAACTTGAGAGAAATAAGTGTGCAACTATAGAAAATGTTTTCGAAGACCCATTGCTTCATTTTCTCTTCATAGATCATACCACCGGGCTTGCTTGCTTACTTTACATTGGTAGAATTTTTCTAAAGTAACCCCCGAGAGACTGCACCTCATATTCCAGTCATTACTTCAATTTTTTTACAAGAGTCAAAAATGATGAATAATATTTGAACCTCCTCCTTTACCCCTCCCCCCGCCCTGTTGGATTCACTTCCTGGAGGCGGAAACTTTTTATGATTATTTTAATAAACGTCCTAACAACAACTCTATAATAGGCAGTTGCTTTATTATTATTATTATTATTATTATTATTATTATTATGGAGTATCGTTGACAATCTTGAAGTGATTAGCTGTGGTCGAACAAGGAATGTTGCTGGAGCCAACATTTGGACAAAGGGGCTTGTCATCTTCCTGATAGCTTACTTTACAGTGTTTGCTTCCCCATGTCTTGCCTCTCTGCTTTATATGCCTTTTTTTTAATCCTGTTTTATCCCTTAGTGCTGAGTATGTAGTTAAATTTGATGGTTCATGTGGAGTGCTTGTTCATATTAAACTTTCTTTTGTGACTGCTTCTAAAACACTTAGTTTGAATGTTTGTTGGTTCTACTTCACAGGCCATTTGACCACACCCCAACTGCACTATATTGTACGCTGCAGCAATGACCCAAGCTATGGGGAGCCCACAGAAGAAGGTTACTTTAACAAGATAACAAAGGCCTTTATGCAGATTAGAGCCAATGTAAGTCTGAGACGTTATCACTTAGCATAAAGTTCATGCATCTTTTTGGTTATAGTATTGAGCACTACAAAAAAAGGTTTCATATGGTTTTCTTATTTCCTTGTTTCATTGGACCACATGATTCCCAAAATTGAAGTTTCCTACTTTCATTGACAAGTTGAAATATCCACATAAAGCAACATTACCAAATTTGCCTGTTAGTTGCCAAATTAGGCTACCTTTATCTCGGCTGACACTGAAATATTTTAACTGGGAATGTGGCTGTTCCTGCACAACACTTCCCACAAGTTATTGAATTTCTCAACCATTCCATTGTGTTTAGGTGAGTGTGCACATGCCAATAGTAATACTATATATTGTTCGTGTTTTTGGAATATTGTATGTAAGTACTGAATAATTTTTGTTTCTTACTTGTGTGTATGTGCTGGCTTAGCTCCACCTCATGATGCTTGGTTCTTGAGGTTCACCATCATTCTTTTAGAGTACTGTTTCTTTATCCTTGTGCCATACCTGCATTGGCAGCATTTTTGAAGGTTAAAGGAACACTGATGTCACACTAAATCTGGCTGGACTGGTGAACATTTTTATTAGTTAAGTTAAAAAGAATGAAAAACTGAAAGGTGTGCTCCTATGTAAAGATCAGATGAACTGTAATGTTGCAACATTCTTTGGGTGGTCGTACTACTTCTTAAAATTGTGGAGACCTAGCTCTTGAAAGCCGATAATGGCACCAAATAGCTGGATCCACTATTAAGAGCTCTTAAGAATTTGCAGAAATAAAAGTCTTTCACTCTCAAAACAGCCTGATTCTTGCGACTTCCAGCTACTATTTGTTTGCTCTAGTGTTCAATAAAGACGGCTTGGCTTATTCAAATCTCATGCATTTCATTACTTCACTTTATTGCAGATCCCTCTAGGGGCTGTTACATAAGGGGTGGACAACAGAAATAACATAGTTAACCACATGTTTTCAATGCGGCAGGCAATTTGCTACTTTTCGCAAAAGGGGTGACGGGCGGGGGATAGCGGCAGTACTGTGGGAAAGGTTGTTCCATTTTGAAGCTGCACATGGAAAGAAAGAGGCGGAGAAAGTAGCATTGTGGCTATATAGCCGGGAGACTTGAAGGGCACGGCTGGTGCAATGAGATATGTGCTCTCATGGGGTGAAAAAATCTGGACAGTCATGGGCGCTGTAAGAAACTTTTGGAACAGCGCTAGAGGTGCAATTTGATGATGATGGCAAGAGTAGATAGAGCAGATTCTGCTTTTAAGAATGACGTTTATGGTACAAGCTCGACGAATCAATAAAGTGCGAGGAACAGTTCTGTGCCGCTTCAAGGGTGATGATGACGATAACATGGCATTGCGATCAATACGCAGTTATGTCACTGTGAGATTAATATGTCTTGTAGCCTGGACAAATAACTTTTTCTTCTCTAATGTTGTACTCTTAATTCAGAACTCGTTCGTTTGGTACCTATGTTGGTGGGGTTCAAAATGACAGCAAAATTTACGTAAGGAACTTGTGACATGGCTCGTAACCTGATGGCATGGCTATTTCGGGCTTGCAGCATTATTCCTGATTGAAAGCCCTTTAGTTTGATATCTGTGTCTCTACAATCTGTAAAGGCCCGGTCACACCAGGCCGACCTGGTCACTGATGATTGGCCGACTAGTTGGCAGACTGTGTTGCTGAGACACATTCTGTCACATAAGGCTGACAGTGCCGTCGACACGACGGACAGCTAGTCGTCACAGTGTAACAGGATTTCGTGACACCGACACCGACAAAACCAGTCTGCAGACTGTTGTTCGGCCAGTCTTTGTGAAATCGGCCGCAGCGGGAAAACATCTCACCGACAATGCAATTGCCACAGCAGCTGCCCTTTAATATACCATATTTACTTGTATAATGAACGCACTTTTTTTTCTCGAAAAATATGCGCAAAGTTAAGGGTGTGCTCATTATGCGGGGTAAAATTTTTAGCAATTTTTTTTTCTGTAGCCACCTGTAAAAAAAAAAAGTTGCAGTTTCGCCCGAAAAGCGAACCACTGATTGCGATAGCAAATGTGTAGACAGCTACACAAAGTAAGGGTAATATATTTATCGGCCGTGTAAACTTGCAAACATTTGCTAACTATGTAAATTAACAAGCATGGTGTCAGTGTGCACAGGCAAACATGAATGCATCATACTCGATGACAGCAGACACTCACTGTCAAAATGTTGCTGTGAGGTAGTGCGGCAGCAACAGCGAGCGAAGTGGCCTTTGTGCTGTGTATCGCTTCAACGCAAACTCAGCGGCGGAATGGAGCACGCACAAAGGTATAAGCCGCCGTCACACCTAGACTCAGCCCCCGACGCAGATCGCTTTCAAGATAGGGTGCGCGCAGCTGCGCAATGCTCAGTTGCTGCGCCCCCTCCCTCCCTTCCCTCCCCTCCGGCGCCATGGGCGCGATTGCGGCATCGACGGCAAAAATGCACCTGGAGTGTCCATCGCAATAAAAGTAGGAGACACATGGTATGATTCGGCATCCATTACGGCGTCCGATACAGTCGTACCCGCTGGACGCCACATCAGATGCTGAATCGTACCATGTCTCTCCTACTTCACGCAGCAAGTTCAGGGTGCGTTCATTATGCGAGGAAAAGAAAAAAACACACTTCTTGATTGGAAAAGTGGGGGAGTCCGTTCATTACGCGAGTGTGTTCATTATTCGAGTAAATACGCTATACTTAATCGCTCTCAAAAAGAATGGAAACGTACTTTCGAAGTTGAAATGCATGATCACCAACTCTTGCCAGCAGCCTGTTTCAATGTAGAGCTGGTGCCAGTTTTGTTCAGCGGAGAGCCTACCTGCAGCTGAGGCGTTTGTGCACATATACTCGCTACTTGGGGGCCTGAACTAATGGCCCCATCATGCTAGGCCGATGTGACACTGGTTTTGGTCTCTCGAGCTCAGTGTAGTTCACTTCTGCCCATACCGACATGAAATTGACTGCTCTTGCTTTCATGCAGTCCACACACAAGAAGCAGCGACACGGCACAGAAAGGGAGAACCTGCTACCAAAATCAGCAATGAGAGGTGTTTGCGAAGCCTGGCCAGTCATATCAGCTTCTCTGTGTGATGTGACGCTAATTGTATGCTTAAATCTGTATGTTTTGCAGCATTTCGTCGGTATTTTAGGTTAGCGCTGCATCATTTCCACTGTATTTGAATCAAACGACGAGTTATGGCAAATATAAACAAATCTGCCCCGTGCACGGTGGCCCTGTGTGCCATAGCAGTGCGTTGCTGTGAAAAAGTTGTGGGTCCATCTATCGAGCAAGGAAACAAGCAAACATTCATAATGTATGGCCTGTGTGATCTGACAGCACATAATCTCGGAGGCCATTTCAGAAACAGCGCCCAGTTGTCGCTAATAGTTTCTTGTCGACGCATCATTACTCAAATCGAAAGCAAATACAGGTACCTGTTGGGAGCGATAGTATGAAACCGTGCAGGATGACTTGATTGATCTGAAGTGGTTGGCTGTCACCTTTGAAGGCGCTGCCATGTTCAGTCGTGTATGGTCATGTCATTGCAGTGTGACAAGAAAAATGCCTGGCTCTGTGCCCACTGATGCTCCGCCGACATGGTTGTCAGCGATCCGTCTGCAGACTGTTGGCGTCGGTGTAGCGTGACAGGGGTGCTGACGGGATGGAAAACGCTGTCACTGACAGTTGGCAGACCAAAATCTGTGTCGTATCGGCCTAGTGTGAAGGGGCCTTAATGGATCATATGGCAGCTGAATATACATTACTCTTAGCTTGGTCGCACAACTGCTTTGTGTGTACAGCCTATTCTTCATTCTGAGCCTATTCATCTGATACCCGTGTCAATAGATTCAGAAGTGAGTCCTGTAAAAGTGAAATATATGCTAGGTCACGTGACACAGCTCATAATTTGTTCATATAACTGTTTTGTGCATACTGCCTTGTTCTTTGTTCAGAGCTCGTTCTTCTGATACCGATGTTGCAATGGGAAGCGAGTTCTGCAAATGTCAATTTACGGGAGATCATGTGACACGCCCTATTTACCAGGTCACTTGAGGCTTTTGTGGCTCAGGCTTGCTCCTCATTCAAAGTCCATTTATTTGATATCCATGTCAGTGGGGCTAGGAATGTGTCATTCACTGTAAAATGTAAAGGAAGTTGTGTGTACTGAAGTAACACTGGGCTCCATGGTAACAGTAAATTTATGAAAGTACTTGATGGTACATTATTTTGTGCACTCTCTTGACATAACTTTCTTTAGATAGAGTGGCTGCTATATTTTAGCTGACTGTTGTTGTGTCTTACAGACCTTCTTGTTTTGGATACACATGTGAGGCCGAAAAATGATGTTATGGCTTTAGTTCTATAACAGAATGCAGGTGACTGCACCTGGGTTTCGTTGTCATGTGACATCAGTGTTGTTGCTATTGCATGATTTTTGATTTTACATTCCATTAAGCTGTCTCATTAATTATAAATCCTGAGGGGAAGATCTCTTAATATTGTATGCATTGCACTCTTATGCATTCAGATTAATTTCCCTGACATTTCGATTAAAATACCTGGTGCAAAGATAAATTTTCATGGCACCATGGATAATTGTATGGCGCTTGGATAAAATTCAGTGGTACTTAGGCGCGCTATTAAGCTGGCATTTGGATTAAATTGAGCAATAAAATTTGTATTTGTCAGGTTGAATTCTCCTTTATTTGTTAGTGCTGTAAAATTCATTTTTATGATATCAACATATTACTGCAGCACTTAGATAACATATTTTCCGGACTACAAGTCTGTTTTTCCCAAAATTTTTGTCGGTACGTCTTGTACAATGGTGCAGCTTATGTATGCATAAAACCCGTGCATGCTGGCACAACAATCTGAGATTTTTTTTTTTTTTTTTAAGCACACCACACCGCAGAGGCAATGCCAGTAACATGTCTACAACCTCTTGTAAAACTTATTCAGAGGCCGACGATGGTGACCCAGTGATGCTGCTGGATCCCGGGAAGCGGTTAAACTTTCTGACTAATATAATTGCGTAGGAGAACGAGGCCTTCAATGGCTTCGAGTGAAGTGCAATAAATGTTGGTGTTCTGTGCCTAAGAGGAGTGCTGAAGTTTTTATCTGCCATGATTTGCGGCTAGTATAAGTGATGTTTATGAAAATTTGCTGCCATGAAATTCGTAAGCGTGGAATTTTGCAATGAGTGTACAAGCATGAAAAACCGGATTTCATCATGCTGACCGAGTTAAAATATATGCGTCCTGTATACCGGTGCGACTTATATACCAATTTTTCCTTCGAAAGTCGTGGGAAGTAGTGTGGGTGTGACTTATATAATTGACTTGTATGAAGGTGCGACTTATAGTCTGGAAAATACAGTATATGTGTTGCATAAAACCTGCACCGCTTCTCTCCACAATGCCTCGGGCCTGAAGCTATGAATAAATTAAATTTATAAATGCGCATTCTCAGCCAGGCAATGCCATAACCTGTGGTGTTGCAAGTAATTGCTGAAAGTACATGTGCAACCATTAGAATGTGTTCTGTTGGGCTTTCTTAATGGTAGAAGATACTCATGAACCTTATTGTTTTGTGCGTATTTGGATGGAGGTGTTAGTGACCTTTGTGAAAGATGTTTGCTTTCATTGCATGACTTTCGGTAGAGGAAGTGATTTTGGGTCTGGGTTGAGCAGCAGTAAAATGAGCAGATTGTTTGGTCTGCTTGTCTATAGATGGGGCACACAACTATAATATAAATAATTTGCAGTGTATAAGGGTCATTGGACCACATTTTCTCATAGTTATTTTGTCTGCCATTGGAGTTGCCACTCTTATAGCTTGTGTTCCCTGCCTCATAATTTGCATTATTTTTCCAACTTTTGTCAGTCGCATTGCTTGCGTGTCGTGTAATGCATGTTGTTTTGATGCACATTTGTTACCTCAGGGTTCAGCTGTACGAAACTATGTGCCCTTCATTCGTCTTGATGGTGCCAATGGAGTGGGAGCTGTGAAGATGAAAACATTGCTACCGCACTTGGGAGGTCTTCTGAAGATAGAAACATACAATGACGGCTCAGAAGGCCGCTTAAACCACATGGTACATTGCGATTTTTTAATCAAAATATATTGACAAGCAGCTCAATAGGTTTACTGATGTCGTTGATTTCTCCTGTAGTGTGGTGCAGATTTCGTGAAAGTCTACCAGAAAGCTCCCGAAGGTGAGTGACAGTTCTGATGTTTGTCCCTTTCCTGAATTGACTGAGTTTGCCTTTTCTGTGTGGTCTAGGAATTCCACTTGATGTTGGAGTGAGGTGCGTTTCATTTGACGGTGATGCTGACCGAGTAATTTATTTTTATCACGATGAAAACCTCGTCTTCCATCTTCTCGATGGCGACAAGATTGCCACTCTGGTATGGCATCTTACTCTGCACTCCATTAGCCATGAGTATAAAGATCTAAATTATTTGTGCTTTTCTCCAGGTGGCCAGCTACCTGAAAGAGCTGCTTGATGCAGCAATGCTTTCTTTGAATATGGTCATTGTTCAGACAGCTTATGCCAATGGAAGCTCAACAAACTACATTACCAATGTGCTGGTAAGCCACCTTGCCTGGTAGTTTCTTCAATATTTTTATGTGTTAAACCTCGGGTTTTGAATGTGAGTTTACTGAATAAGTTTGAATATGACTGACTTACAACTATAGGAGACAGAGGTGGGTCCGAAATATCTGTATTACACTTTAACCCAGATACATATAATGAACCTCGATTAATGAAATCAGTGATGTAATAAGCATTTATTTAAAAAGCTGTTATACATGATGTTTAATGGAACTAAGATAGGCAAGTTTATTTCTTACTTAGTTCCATTGAATACCATTTATTTTTATTTTCCTGTGATTTAGCAAAGCAGTTTTGTTCCACAGTCTCAACTGCTCGTGATGTGCGTGTACTGTTGGCATGAAACGTTTACAGGCTGCTGAATCTGAGAAAAAGTTGAATTTCTGAGCAGTTTGTGACTGTAGCCAGCAAAACCGTACAACACTATGTTGTTCGCATATATGTATTGAGAACTTGACGTTATTGGAAGCCTATCTTAATAGTACTATTATTTATTTTGACAAACAACACTTCTTGCAAAAACTAGGCATTGGCATTGGTTCATGTATTGTGCTGCTGCTGTGCAATATATTCTTATCTAGTGTTGATCGCCTGCTCGATGAAGCTTTTAAACGGGACAGCACATTAAATATTGTGAAGGCTTTTAGATATATGGACGACTTTTTGATTATTTTTAACAAACACGACGCTTTGAAGCGCTGCGATGATATTTTAAATGTTTATAAGAACCATGGCATAGGGCTTTCGTTTCCATATGAACTGCCACAGCGTAACACCCTGCAATTTTTTAAAGATTAACTTTTCATGACGCGCAAGCTTTTTGGCAATATTTTCTATGTGCCAAGAAAGGGGTGCTGTAGTATGATTCATCCCATTCTAAAATTGTCAAGTGTGGAATTGCTATGCTCTGCCTGGAGTCTGCCCTTAGGAAATCGTGTACACATATAATGCAGGCCTCGTTCAATAATCAGCTCCACCGACTTAAGGCAGCATGGTTCCCTGACTCGCTGGTGACATCAGTCGTCGCAACCCTTTTATGAAAGGTAAAAGGTAGAAGTGCCACAAGGGAGGAAGGAAGCATTAGAACCGTAAGACTTGCAGTGATCCCTTATGTTCATAAAGTCACCCATAACCTGACAGGCCGGTATGGGTACACATTGCCTTTTCTGCCCCCGTCAAGCTGGTTCAACTCTGCTCCAGAACCGCTCGAGAAGCAACTGGTCGGCAAGGCTGCGGCAAGCAACATGGCATGACTTACAGGAAATGTGCCATGGGGATGGTCTATGAAATTCCCCTTATGTGCGGCAAGTCCTACATTGGACAGACAGAGCACTGTATAAATGAACGAGCCAGGGAACACAACCTAAATCTAATGAAAGATGGCGTGACGCATTTCCCGCATACTGCAAAGCCTGCATGTGTCAACCATGTTTCCAAGATATTAAGATTTTTGGTAGAAGTAAGCATCAGACAGCACATGAGCTAATGGAAGCTTACTATTAAAAAAGAAAAACTCGAGCTGTATAAGTGATACGTCGGTTATGCTTAATGAATCGGTGACAAGATTGTTCGACTGCTGGATATCCAAAGTTTGATTAGCCTGCGCATGCATGTATTTATTCCTGGGTATGCACCTGAAATAAACCAGTTGGAAGTGCTGCCTATGGGTCGTCTAGGTTTCTTCCTTTTATGTGTGTCTTAATTCGCGGCAAAGTATGTCCTTCATACTAAGTACATGCTGAAGGTCACCAGGCTGCAGAAATATTCAACCTCATCTCAAATCCCATGGATAATAAACTTTTCATACTGACTGTCCCTGTAGCTTTCATGGCTAGCAAAACAAAAGAAAAGCATTGCATATTACCTTGTGACGGTGGTCGCTTGCTGTAGGCACCACTGATGTCGCATGCATGCACCTCCAAATATCCAACACGTGTCAATGCTTACGATCCTGGAATCATTGGCCAACTTTCTTGTTGTACTGTTCGCAAATGCTTCTGGCAAGATGCCATCTACCAGGAATTTTCTAAGAAACTGTAACAAAGTTTCTTGCTGCAGTTAATGTTTGACTGTCCAACCACATTTTTCTGATATGTAACCTGCAATAAAAGGGAACTGGATTCGGCATTTGGTTTCGTTCAATGCACATCTATTTAAACATGTTGCAACTCTGTTTGCACCGCTGTATGTATTGGTGACTTCCTTAGTGGCTTTTTAGAGTGGTCTAAGGAGCTCTCGTTGATGTTCACAACAGTCTCACAAAAAATGTACTCTTGTGTGCTGTGCATGTCTGAAACTTCAGGGAACAGACTTTACCTCAGCCACAGCGTCCTTAGTGCAGCTGCATTTTTGGTGTTTTGCATCTCACTTCCATCTTCTATATATTTGGTGTATCACTTGGGTTGCGTTTTGGATTGCTTGGGTTTTTCCACCTACTCCGGGGATAGAACATGTTGTAGTTTCTCCATGGTAGCACTGAATGGGCCTCTACTTGGATCAGTGCACTGGCAAGGGAGAGTGTGCTGATCCCCAACCAACACACTCCACTGATTTATGCTACACACTACCAGCTTGCCTGCTCCTGAGTTGTCCCAATAAAGGTAGATTCGCATGACACGCTGAACCACCTGTCCATTCTGTGGACAAATCATAAAGTGGCTCATCTGCACTGAATCGTATCACACATAAGGCATCCTTAGCCTAGCTACTCACACAATGATTTATGTCCATTAATTATCTATGTCATGCTCCATCCGCATGCTGAATCGGTGATTTGATCTGTTATGTGAATCCACAGCTGGGTATAAGTGCAAAGGAATCCCAGTGTTTGAGTGAAAATTCACACTTAGTCACTCAAAAAGGTTACTATACAGTTGAACCTCGATATAACGAAGCAAATATAAAATCTAGTTGGGCATGCTTTATTTCAGTGGACTAGTCTACGGCTATAGCGCAATCGCGAATGAGGTAACCAATACGGTATCGGTTATAGCAAAGCAAATTTTTGTTTGCACGTGCCTCATAATAGATATTCTCGTAGCAAAAATGTCAAATACTACACTGGCTGAGCGATTTTTCACACGCCTGATTTTTCGACCTGCACGATTCCTTTGGCACAGCCACTTACCCTAGCATCAATGTATAACGACAATAACCGAAATTTTGGACGGCGGACGGTGTTTCGAGTATGAATTATGAATTGCAGATGCAATGCTGCAAACATGGCAGCACATGACCAAAGTTGCCGCCAAAGTTACCGCAACTTCGGTTGTTGACTCTATACTAGAGTGTACTAGACAATGGCGCTGTTTCGCTGAGGCACCGTGTGTGCAAAAATTGTGCGAGGGCGCTGCGAGCGAACTGGATTGGGGCGGAGACGCGCTCCGCGGCATATTCAACGTACTTTCGCTGTGGGCGCCGAGGCCAATTGTGCATAGTACACTCTTAAAATAGTGCTTTATTTCAACTGCGAATTTATGTTTACACCATTTTGCCAAACATATATATTTGAGGCATGGATTATACAACACAACGTCTTCAATTTTACTGTCGTTGTCAAGCGCGTCGTCTGCAAGCGAGCGTGCAGACGCTGACGGACGCCCAGTTTTTCTCGCAGAACGTCTGTGCAGTACATTTTTTTAATGTTTCAGTTGCTTTGGTTCGCCAATGACTCTTGACGGCCGGTACCAAATGTAGCTTTAGCCAGGTGAACTGCTGTTTTTACCACTGTCTTCTAAAAGTAACTGGTATCTCTGCAACATGAAGCTACATAAGAAAATTTTATGATTGATATTGTGTCATTTTACGTGCACTTCTTGTTGGTGGATATTTATCAGGGACAATGATCGAAGAAAACAATATTAGATTGGAATAAAGCAGGTTTATTAACTGCGTGGCACAAAGATTGACCAATGTGTTTCTAGGTAATTAAATGACAGGGTATATAGACTTATATTCACAATGTATATGTAAGGGAAAAAACAACAAATATTCTAAATGCACTAATTGAAAAAGGGAGAACTCCCTACCGGGGGGGGGGGGGGATAAACGCACATGTTTGCAGTAACAAACACACTTATTAGTGAATACTGCACATAAAACTCATTCACAGAAATAATATTCATAGCTGATAAAACCATCTTGCATATATATATATATATATATATACCGTAAAAACCAGACTATAGGTCGAACCGGGATATAGGTCGACCCCCCAACTAACCAATTTTAAAAATGAAAAAAATCTTTTCAATGGCAAAAGTACCGAAAGACACCTTTACCTTTAAACAAATGCGACTCAGCCGGTTGCACAACGGTGACAGTATTTATTTAAATGCTGCTGCGTGCCGTGATGATAAGGTGCTGACAAACACGCGGGTCAATAGTCGCACGATACGAAGCCCACGGCAACCTGGCGGGTTGCCGTGGGCTTCTGCGTACTCAATCGCCTTTTTCTTGAAGGCGACGGTGAATTGTCGTTGGCTTCCGCTCATTTTGAAACAAAATGTGAAAAAGCAGCCTGAATGCGATGGCGAAGGCGGCTGTTTACTTCATCTGCCCATTGTTACAAGACTTCCGTAGTTTTTTCCGCCAATGTCTGGTATATAAGACGAGGGTCGACTTTTCGCAATGGTATTTTGAAAAAAAGTTCGACCTATATTCAGGTTTTTACGGTATGTGTGCAAGTGCTATTGATATACTGTACGACGCCGAATAGTCGTTTCCGTTCTAATGTAACGCATAACAGCACTATTGAAGTCTTAAAGGTAAGTGACCCATGCAAGTGAGAACTGTTATTCCGAATGATTGTGCTGCTGGAGAGTCGTGGCTGTTCCGCAGAGGTGCAGTTATGGAGAGAATTAACGGACAGGTGTTAATAAGTCCTGCTTAACAAGTTCCTATCTCTCGATTGAACGCCCTGTTTTGGGGCAGCCTGTAAATCTGCTAACTTGATTCATACAAGGAAAACTTTTTTGGACAGTCTCACCATGTTTGCAACCCATTAAAACTGGGCGCCCCATGTGGTACCACACTTATCTTCAACGAACGCAACAGATCGGCACGTGTATGTGAGACATGCCGTTCTTTAATTGTTTCATTATGGTCGTTATGATAGTGCACCGGATAACTGAAAGCAGCCATTTGTAATATACAAGCTGCTGAGTTGAGTGGTCATACATTTGGAAATGGCATTACATTTATGTATGAAATATAGGATAAACGTAACATGTTTTTCTTGGAAATCAGACTCGAGAATAATTTATTTGTTTACACTCCTAGAAAAAAGCCGAAGAACACAGCCACCTGCTTTTTCTTTCTTTTTTTTGTAATTTAAACAGATTCTTCAGTTTTACGTGGCAAAACCACGATATGATTATGAGGCACACGGTTTAGTTTTCACCACCTGAGGTTCTTTAACGTGCACCTAAATAGAAGTACACGAGTCTTTTTCCATTTCGTTCCCATCGAATTCCACGACCTGAATTGAACCCGCGAGCTCCAGTATATCAGCACAACGCCGTATCCACTATATAGCCACTAATTAGGCTACCGCGCAGGCTTTCTTTTTTTTTTTCGACTGGAAAAAAATTCTATGTACTGCTTACGGCCAAAGATTAGCATATAGAATGACTAAAACCGTTTTCGGCACTCAAGGTCTGACCACAATTACTGTACATGTACCAATTACTCCACATTCTGTTACGCGAGGAAGGTGGCAACTTGAATGGAATGTGCGCTGCAGTTTACTCTTTTTTTATCTATAACGATGCTTCCCGTAAATTTGAGTACAAGGCGCCGGATGGGGCAGATATGCATTACTTGTTTGAAGTGGCAAGCAGGAAGGATACATATGTTTCTTCGTCTGCGTTTCGCAAGACCTACTGATAGAAAACTATATGCACAACAATACACACGAGAGGTACATGCTGCTTGAAGAACGAGAAAAATATTTGTTCCCCAAAGGGAGCCGTACAGTAACACAGTAGAAGGAAAGGCGACACTGCGGCCGCAATGCACGCGCAATTACGAGCGGCTATAAAAAAATAAAATAAAATGAAGAGAAAGAAAGGAATTTATCCTTAAGGCATAAATACATGTCATATGCAATTATGAACACCATTTGAGTGGTCTGAACCCAAATACCAGCGCGCAAAGTAGTAAGAATGACCCTGCCGATTAGTATCGCCAGCAGTTTCCAACGGCGCGACCTTGATGCGGCCCAATCCACTTCGATCGCAGCGCCGCCACAGTATTGTTCCATGTCGAATGCCTCACTGCAAAGCACGTGCTGCCCCAGCCGCTCGTCCCACTCAACCGTATTCTAGTACACACTACTCTAGACGAAGCAGCCATAAGTGGGCTTGTGTGGCTAGGCCTAGTTGCCTAAGCATTGCAGCAAAATCAGACGCACGGGCTAGACTGATGGCTGTAGTAGCGCAGTACGGTCCACGTGCAGCCCCCTCCGTGTCTGAAAAGTGTTCTGACGGCGTTGGCATTTTGGCCATTCCGCATGGTAACACCAATCGCACACTTGTGCGATTGATGTTTCTTTCGTTTCTTTCTTGCGTTTATTTCGCATAAACCTGATCATGATTTTTTGTTGCTTATATCTCTGTGCGTGCTTATAACGAATATCAGATATAATTAAGGTATTCTTGTGTCCGATGCAACTTTGTTATAAGTAGGTTGAACTGTACAAGGTTTATTCAAGAGTGCTTAAAACGAAGAATACTTTCATATTAGTGTAAAGGGTTTATTTGTCTTTAAAAAGTCATCATGTGGCTCCACTGAAGCTAGAGTCAACTATTATCCTAGGTATAATAAAATAATTCTCAGACCGGGCAAGATTTCAAGGCAGCTGCTGTACCAAAGTTTGACCATTTTCTCCCTCAAGATTTTCCCTGTGTATAGCAATGTACTTCTCCTAGCACCATTTCCTTTTTGAAAGCTCCCTGGAAGCCCTCTTCTAGAAACGAGCAAAACACATTTTGTGATACATGCTGGAACTTATCAACGGATTCAAATTGGCAGCATACTTAGTTTGGAGCCTGCACCATCTTGGCAACTGGCTACATAGCAATGTGACACTCTTAAACTATTTCTTTAAACAGATGTTCTGCCTTGTTCTTTCTCATTCATGTTTCATTTGCTGATGATCGTACATGCCATTGACTTTAAGTTATGCAAGTTGTACAATACATAGTACATATCTGCAACTTGTTTCAGCTTCATTTTTGGCTAGACAGCTCTTTCTGTCTTTTGCAGAAGGTACCTGTGAAGTGTGTACCCACAGGAATTAAGCATTTGCACCGGGAGGCCCAGAAGGCAGATATCGGAATCTACTTTGAAGCCAATGGTCATGGCACTGTAAGTACAATGTGCTTTTCTTTTATGTGCTTTTTCTTTCCAGATGATGTTGATCTCATTGTGCTGTGCTTTTCTGTACAAACAGGTACTCTTTAGTGAGAAGGCACAGCAGGCCATTCAAGACTTGGCCAATGATAGCAAGTATGTTAGATTTCTTGCATTGTTGCCATGCTTCATGGTCATATGGGATTTTTCTCTCTCTCTTAATTTGTGATTCAGCCAATATGCTGAGAGGCAACAGGCTGCCAAGAAGCTTCTGCACACGATGGACCTCATAAACCAGGTAGGTTTTCTTTCATTGTGCCTACATGAGCTGCTAAACACAAGTTCAGTGGTTACTGAGAGTGGATACTGTGCATTTTGCAGTGTCTTCCTTTTCCTGATTTAGAACGCTATTATGGCTGCATCAATGTGGTTACAGCATATTAATCACAAATTTGAGCATGACAATAGGCGCTGTTGTGCAGGCATGTCGAGTGAGTGGTTTTCGAAATCTCATGGTGGATCACAGCGCCTCACGCCCGGGAAAGGCTTTGCCATGTTTGATTTTGTCGCGGGCATTCCTGAAGTGCTATTTGTGAGTAGCCTTGGGGGAGGGGGGGGGTGTCACAAAGGATGACTGTGTTTACGCCAATACTGACAAAGACGTCAGCACTCTTCCTTTCACTTCATTTTGCGAGGGCAGTTCACAGTAATGATGAAAAAAGCCCTTCGAGTATCCATTTCTTGCGTTGTTTCTTGTTTTCTTGCGTAGTATTTGTAATGTTTGTTTTTATTTTTCTGACAGACCAAAAGTCCCCTCTCGCATTAACTATATTCGTGGTTGCATTATTTACATGCAAATGCAGTAAATTGAATGCAATAATTTTTTACTATGCATTCAAGGTTGTGGTGAAGGATGTGATTTTTTATGCAGACTGTAGGAGATGCCATCTCAGACATGCTACTAGTGGAGACCGTTCTTCATGCCAAGGGCATCTGTGCCCCTGAGTGGAACTCCTTTTACACTGAACTTCCAAACAGGCAACTCAAAATTCATGTAAGTTAATGTGCTAACACACAGTGACCTTACTTTGCCTCCTGTGAAGTCATGCTTTGTATTAACAGAGATATGGTCATCTTTATCCAGGTAGCAAATCGGAACATAATTACAACCACCAATGCAGAGCGCCGGTGCCTGTCCCCAAGCGACTTGCAGCCTGCAATAGATCAATTAGTTCAGGGCTACCACAGTGGAAGAGCTTTTGTCAGGTGAGGTTATAATATGTCTTATAGGAAGCGCTGTGCTTTTTCTCCTTAGTTTCATTTTTCCCCCCATGTTAGACTTTTAAAATTTCTCTGTTACTCTCCAAAAGAGCCTTAAAAGGTTCCCATTATGGGCACTTTATTAGGGTTTGCATTACGAGAACCCATTATGGGCACCTACCTGGTTTCGACTTTGCAACAGACAATTGTGGCCCGTAGATCACTTATTGACAGTGGTGTCTGCAAGGTATTACACTGATGTATGCTGCGAAAACAGCTGAAAATTCAAACGGCAGCCCCTGTGCCCTTACTATCTAGCAAAGTTCACTCCCCAGTAGGGCGATGTCACACCTAATGGATACTTGTAATGTTGCTGATTATGGCATGTGACTTCGGTCATTGTAAAATGCTCAGAACTAAGTGTGCCATGCATCAAAAAAAAAAAAAAAAAAGAAAAGGACGAGAAAGGAAGGCAAGGAAGTGGAGCTTGTGATGTTAATGTGAAATAGTTTTGATTGCTCCAAGTTTGGGAGAAGGCAGGGAAGGAATGTCACTTGCAGACTTTAGTCGAGGCAAAGGGAGAGAGTGTCTGTGTTGGCAGTGAAGCTCTCCTCCTTGTAGCTCTTGAAAATGGCTCAATATTTGGTAGATAGTATTGGTTAAAATTTATCTAAACCTGTTGGGGTAGCTAGAAAACAACAAATTTGGGTTGCACTAATGTGCCTGCACTCTCCTTTCAACATTATGGGCACCACCTGCTATTCCTTTGGTTTTAGGATGAGGAGAAGCCCTATTCTCGTAGTTGGAGCGCAAGAAAAGACCATGGCCTTCCAAGTTTTTGGAGCGTTCTTGCTGAACATGAATTGTGTTTTTCTCTGAAGTTTTGGGGATCTTCTTATATAGTTTGGGCACAAAATTTGTTTTACTGAGTATTGTTCAGTTTGAACCAATTTTGCAGAGGGTGTGTAGAGTGCAGTTATCTAAGCTTTCTCGTAATTTGCAGCTTCTTTCATACTGTGCATTTTATAAAAACATTAATCGATATACCTGAAAGACATAGTTTGGGTATCAAGATATGAGAGAACCCATTTTTATGCTTTTGCCCCTGTGGTCTCTAAGAAGCAATTAAAGAAAATTTTTTTTAGTAATCTTTTAAAGCTTTCAAAAGTGAGCATGCTTCTTCTGTTATAAAATAAACCAAATGAGATATAGTGAATCTAAAAGACATTTTAAATAGTTGGGGTTGAACTGTACAAAATGTGCAAGCTTAACTCTTTCTGGTTCAATGATTTCTGAAGGAGTCACACTACCTCACGAGGTATGTCTTATTAAGAGAAAATCAAAGTGCGAACTGATGTGAAAAATCAGTTCGAGCAACTCTAGTTATTTATCTAGACTTTAGTGGCATGGACTACTGGCATTTCCTGAAATTTCAAAAATGTCCACATATTGCAGCATACTGTGATTAGGCCTCTGTGCCGCACCCCTGGAACCTGTCACATAAGGCTGGCTACTTGAAACATCCTTCAAATAATTTGTGACCATAATTCACACACTAAGTACTGCAAATTAAGGAATTTGAGATGCCACAAGTTACCTACATTATGTGAAGGCTTCTACATTTTACAAAAAAACTTCACTGTGAAATTATTTTAACTCGAAAGTATTATGTGCCCCACTACGGGAAAATTGGGCGTCAGCGGCAGCGGCGTGACCAAGCGATGGTACCAAAAATGGCTGACGGCGCAAAGAGTAAAAACACGTCAAACATGCTCATATTAACGTCAAATTTCTCAGGCAGGTTCCTGTAAACAAATTAAATTAATGGCTTTGAACAGAAATTTGGGACGTTTCGGTCGGGGTGGGAATCGAACATGGACCTCTGGGGTGCGAGATGTGCACGCTCCCCCGAAGCCACGGCGGCTTCACAGTTCTGACTGATAAAGGTTTGCCTAGAGCGTGCGTCATTGGGAATGTGACAACGCAGCCAATGGGCAGGAGGTGGCGCCATGTCATAAGTGTATAAAGTGAGTGCGCTGCCTCCCGTGCGTCGCTTGCTCTTTGGATTTTATCACTGCTGTGTCTACTTCGATGAACTCGCGACACCACGTCATGAGTGCATAAAATGAGCGTGCTGCTTCCGGCGTCTCACTTGCTTATCGGAATTCATTGGTGTTGTCTTTACTGCGATGGACTCTGAAATGTCTAGCTCTGTGGCAGCTGTGAAACGAGGTCGCCCATGGAAGTATGCCTCAGAAGAAGAAGCTGGGGAACACAAAAATGCCCACACACACCGAATCAGCAGAAAGAACATTAATGCATGTACGAAAACATCAATCGAAAGCATTTGACCAATGGGACTGTAATGCTGTCGCATTCCCACACTTAAGCAGTCTTAAGTGGCTCTGCCAAATTTTCTTTTTCCTCATTCAGATGCACAAAATGTACACAGTTTTGATGCCAAAAACAAAATTCAGACCTTTAAGGGTTAGGTGTCACATATGCTAAGGAAATTGGGTTTCTGAAGTCCGTCACTCCTTGACATTTGCTATGGTATGCTGAGTGCTTCTGATCTTTCTCTAGGCCATCTGGAACTGAAGATATTGTCCGTGTTTATGCAGAGGCTAGCACTCAGGTGAGTTTAGCCTTTTTACTATTAGAGGTGCGCAGTCAGTTAGCACCCTGAGTACACTCGGAACTATGCGAAGTCATGTGATCACCCATTCAAGTGCTATTGGAGTTAATACAAGAGAGAGTTTTAGCCTGTTTGTATATTTATTACCATTCACTGATTACCAAAGATGTAGACACGAGTACCGAGCACTGGTGGTGCCATCTTCTGAGCCTTCTACCAGTGCTCAAGTATACTACTACAGTCAACGTCCGATTTTCAGACTCCCTGGGGGCCGCGAAAACGTCCAAAATATTGGGCAGTCTGAAAAATTGAATGTGTGCCTTTTACTGCCCCCAACTGGCTGAAACGGAATAATAAACTGAAACTGAAAGGCCTCAAATCGCCACAGGCACGTCTGAAATAGCTCTAAATACCGGCCAGTACATTTATTAGGCGTATTGGTGCTCGTACTCTGATAGGAGATGGCGGGCGCACGCGTGTATAATTAAGGAATACGTACCGTGCCCCGTGACAATTGCCCCTTCCCACTCGCAATGTGCTTCACTGCATAACACTGCTATGTTGAGGCGAAGCTGACTTTCTGGAACCGGCATTTATGCAACGCGCTGTTTTCCGAGCTTCGAAGCCATTGGCGAGGGTTACAATGGCGGAGCAGGCGCCATTGCTAACAACAGCAAATTGTTTCAATGAAAAACACGGCACCATACAGCAAGAAGCTTGGTAGCGAACGTCGAAGTAGCTAGGCCTAGCGTTGCCGTGGTTAGAGTGTACTAGATTGAGGGAGTGGGTCCAATGCAGGCTCCCCTGCTGAGGCTTTTTTTTATTGAAAAGTTGGTGGTGCCACCGTCCTTTTCTCCCGAATGAGTGGCCCCGCGCGTCGGAGACCCTACCACAGTTGTATGGAGTTTTGACAGGCGGATACTCGGTGGCGGTAACACTGATATTATTCCCCACCGATCTATTGTAAATAAAATGGAAAAAGAGCAGTGGAAAGGATGCAAACGACGCAATAACGACGGTGCATCGAGCAGACGACAGCTACGCAGCCCGTGAGCTCGCCTCAGCCAATGAGCGCTGCCGAAACAGCCAGAGCCAACGTTTATTGGCTGTAGATTCAGATTAAGGCGACGGCAGCACCGCCACAATTTCCACGTTTTTTGCTTCACCCTCAGCGCTTGCCCATTCTAATACACTCTACCGTGGTGGTGGCTACGACTGCCAGCGGATTTGCGTACGAGAGTGCCGGTTCGAGGCGGCGAGATAATCGAAATGGCAGCGGTGGTGGCTCCGATTAATGCCATTTTGAGCCTGCGGTCATGGCAAAAAGTCCGGAAAATCGGAAGGCGGAGATTTCTCGCGTCTGAAATGTCGTACGTTCTAATACTTTGACTCTATGGGGTATGTGGTGGTGGTGCGAAGGCGTCTGAATAATCGGGCATGTCCAGAAAATCTGTCGTTGGCTGTATTGTGATAACTGATTATGTTCTGCTTTTACCATTTTTCGTAACTGCTTATTGGTTTCCCTTATTCAAAAATAATTATGTAATGCTCAGACTTTTGCTTAATATAGTTTGTACTACTTGTAAACATTCTTTTACTATAAGCTAATATTTAGTTTTACATGGTTTGCACTATATTTCAGGACGCAGCCAACAAGCTTGCCTACGAAGTTGGCATGAAGGTTTATGAACTCGCTGGTGGTATCGGTGAAAAGCCCAAGCTGCTGGCCTGAAGTGCGAATGCTGGGGCCATTGAACTCAAAGCGACCCACCCTTGATGTGCGAACCCATATTGACAGCAGAACTCCAGCCAAGCTCACCTTTTCTATCAGTGTAAATGTTACACTTCTACCTGAAATTATGGGAGGAGGTAAATTTTTTTAATAAGGGCATGAAAATTGGGCCTTAACGGTACAGTGTGGTCTGTCTCAGACATTTACTACCTTATCTCTACCTGGCACTGTGCTGTTCCTGCAGGGGCTTCAGTAAAATGTGAACAAGATGTCCTCCGGATGCAGGCGGGCTTGCTTTGAGAGAGTTAGTTTTGTGGCTTGGGGGGGTACAAGCTTTTGTCCCCAAGGGACCACGGATCACGTTTCTGTTTCTGTCTGTGTGCCAGAAGCATGTCATGAGGTCAGCCATGTTATTGGAACCATCTCTCATCCTGCTCTAAGCTTCCACTCAGCATTTCAAGTTGATAGCATTTTGCTGGTGGCTTTTGTGATAATCAACTGTTCTTCTGGATGTTTCTGAGCCGGTCTGCTGCCACAGCATAAGTAAGCATGTGTGTGTGCATGTCTGTTATGAAATGGGCTACAGTATTCCTGCAAGTCACCACCTCTTTTAGGTAATAGGAAAAGACTGTGTACTAGCTTGGGAGACTGACCTGAATAGTTGTTGGTGTCACTGATGCAGTTGTTTTAGTGAGGCAATGCACATGCCCCACTTATGTTTTGTGCACTGTGGCAGTGACCTTCCATAAACCTTGTGCCAGCAGCTTGTGCACTCTTGCGTCTTTCTCTGTGGCTTTACTTTTCTGTTCATTCAGTAATAGGTGCTCTTAGCATTGAGTGCTTGGTGCATTGTGGCGCCGAGCAACAAGTGACATTGTGTTGCAGGTAGGCGAGTAGTTTTTACACTATATACTTAATGTAACTGTTGTCTTGCTCTGCAGCCCTGTCGGGCAAATCTATCGCACGTCTCCTCTGGAAGCGTGCCTTTTGTACTTTTATCATGACATATTACCTGCTTGAATGAAAGGCAGGCCCTCCTACCTTGGCATAGCACAATCTTGTCATTTTTACTCCAAGTGCTCTCTTTGCTGAATGCCAGTCAAGCTTGTTCTTACCTCCAGCTGTATCTCTTCGAAAACATAGATGTGGCATGTATAGGTAGGCAGCTGCAAGCGTTGGGTGTTTCTCATACCCACGTAGCAGCTTGGAAATGTGCTGATACTAAGGTTGTGCATGTCGTCATTCCAACTGCTTGTTACGTAGGGTCTGATCTTGTTTGGTCGTATTTGTTGCTTGGCTGTGCCTCTTCAATTCTGCATTAGCTGCTGCCTTTGGCCAATTGTTGCTTTCCTTGTGCATTACATATCTTTCAAGCTAAATTTACCAAAGCTGTGGAATGCAAATGCACAAGTGTCTGCTGCCTTCAGATTCTCTCTGTCGGGGCAGATCTCTGTGTTTTCTGCTCTTTACTTTCCTAGAGTGTTTTGTCCACAAACTTCTGATGAGCTTTGTTAGCACCTTCACACAAGTTTATCAAGCAACTTGGGCTTCTTGGAAGTCTAAGGCCCTTCTAATCATGTTATTAGTATTCAGAAAGCCTCTTCTTTCTACAACACAATAACTCTAAAGCTGCACATAACAGATTGCAGAGGGTCTGCTGGAGGAGAAGTTTGTCTTGAATATTATGCCATCCCCCCATGCTACTGGCGTTAAGCAACCTCCATGCAGAAGTTCTGATTAGGTCCTATGATATGTTTGTGACGAACACGTATTGAACTAGGTGTGTGTTAAAATCACCTCACTTGCAAGGAAAGTAAAAGGGGGTTTGTCTGTAGTGGTAGTCTGGAAGTCTAGCACTCTTAGTAACACTTCATATAGCTTGGTACAGTTTTTAAATGTATATTTGTTCCTTAATTTATTTTTAGAAAGTTAGATTTTACTTAGCACTAAGCTTTTATCATTAGCAGTTAAGTGTTGAAAGAAGCTGAGGGGAACACCTGCACAAGTGCTTTGACTCTTGTAGTGTGGAATAAATAATTAGTTTTGGGGAGGACGGGCTGAAGAACATAAGGTTAGGGCATATCACTGGTGGCTTGATGGAGTGTGAGCGTGTATTTCAAGGGGGGGGGGGGGGGGGGGACTTAGCTAGACATCAAAAAATTAGCAATAAAATTTGGAAATTGTCACGTATGGTGTGCATGAGGTTGGCTCAAGATAGTGATGGTTGGATACTTAATTCATGTTTTAGTGGTGATTATTTCCCTAGGAGGTGAAGTATTTGGTGGTACTATGAATATTCTTTTTCACCAAGAGATTCCACTGTGCTTATGTAGTTTCTTGTAGTGACATACCAAGCTATTCGCTTTATGCACTTGGATTGATGTCTATTCACACAGATGACATGGCGGTGTCTGCAGCGCAGTCTTCAGCGGCTAGAAAAATTTGCCATTTTTCACTCGTGGCCATGGTAAAGCTAGAAAAACTGCAGGCTTGAGCATATTGTGAGATTTCTTGTTGCTAAACAGAGTGAAACAAGTTTAGGGATGTACGCCTCTTTCTCAGTACTTCATGATGCACGGCAGCATACAGTCCTTCGTCTCGTATGTTGCAAATGTGTGCATATATTTTGTTGTACTGAATACAAGTGCATCTCAATGCATCTTCAGGAGTAGCATTTGAATTGACAATCCACAAGACCTTTAACTGTGTAATAGCACTTTTAATGGATTAAGCAAGATTTCTTTCTTCTTTAACCTGTTTTGTTATGACACTGCCGGCACAGTAGGCATCAAGTAAATGTGAAAACTCTTACTAAATTCTGCTCGACCACTTTTTATCCTAGAGGAAATCTGTTACCCACTGGTTCCATTCACATATATTGCGATTTGAGGCCGTCCTGACGTGCACGCATTTCTTCCAGTATTTCCACATATGGGAATATAGGGCTGAGGTTGGTTTCTTTAGGCTTTGTCAGTCTTTCTTCAGTTGCTTTCAAAGCTTCTTGACCTTTAGTCATCGGTGGCCTAAATGGGACATTTTCTGGACATTCGTGTTGCCTCGGTAATATGCACCAAGTGTTTTTATTTTTCTTTCAAATGAGTAATTTTTTGCAAATAAGAAGAGTTGCATATGTATACATGTATATATATATATAATATAAATATATTTAATGGGGTAGGTTGTTGAAGCAGATACTTAAGAGTTGTATTGGTCTATTTTCGCCTGTATCCCTTCCCTGTGATAATGCTTTGTGGTGGCTTTTGACAGACTTCACTTGTGCCAACTTTGTTTCTTGTGTTTGCTTGTGGAGCTGCTGGAGGCTCTGTTATTCTGCTTGTTTTGTGATGGCATAGTCCACATTTAAGGACTGTATTCAATAGCCATAGAGCTCTTTAATCATACCATTTGTGAAATTCCACCGCCGAAATAGAATGCAAATTAACAAAAATTTTGGCGAGTTAGATTGTTTTATAATTTTCGGGGAGACAGGCTAATGGGCACTTCCAATACTTAGTACCAGAGTGGCGCATGTCAGGATGTTTTTTGTGTTTTCCAGGAACCTATCTGTCTGCTCTCTGAAACTCCGGTATCGCTGGCTGGATTTTTTAAGCTTGGTATCACAACTAGGTATGATCAAAGAACTGTTTAGTGATAATGTTTTAGCAGTAGATTCCATTCTCAGGGCTAGTAGGGAGCAAATCTTTTTGGAGCTTATTTATTAGTTTTATTTTAAATTGTCCATTGCAGTTTGCTTTTGTCAGTGACATGGTGGGGGAGTTGGAACCATTTTTTTCACGCTGCAAGAATGCATGAATATGTAACATGAGCAGGAGAGCAAAACCAACTCCTGCAAGCGACTAAGCTCCTCTACTGAGCTTCCAGCATACTTCCTTTGTGTGTGTGTAACTATAAAAATAATACCAAGACACACTTTTTATTGGCAGAGTTGAAATCCCCGGGGTCTAATCACAATGTGGTGACTGTTTCTATGTGGTTGGCAAAGGTGGTGCACAGTTTTATTTATTTTCCTATGGCGCACATTTTTGCCCGTTGGCTTGCCATTGTGGTCATTCTATTTTGCCACATTTTATTTCAGCTTTGTTATGTCTTCTATATATTTTGATTTATTAATAAACACTTTTATTGCAGTTTTTGAGCTGGTGTATTCAAGTATAATGTGATTGACGCACTGTGATTGATGCACGTGAAGCTGTGTATCAGTGCACTAATAGCTTGAAGTTAACTGTACGGTATGTGTTAGGGCCATTGGGCCAGCTTGCTTTGCTCTTATTAGTTGGCACTGTGTGTCAAATTTAGAGCTCCCTTGCTGGGCGTCTGTGTTCATCAAATCCTTTCTGCCACTTGGTTTGTTGAAATAGACAGACATTAGTGGGACTCGAAGGACGGTACAACATAAATTTTCATCCTTTGCTGCATCATTCTTATAACCCACCTTGCCCACTGGCTTATCAAAAACTTGTGTATCGGTGAAAGATGGCTATGACGGCATCAGTAATACCGACGGTGATCTGCATCGTTTGTTATCCAAGGCCGTAATACCAGTACTAGTATGCAATTCAAGCTGTCCTGAGGTCCGAGTGGCTGGTGAGGGCAATGATTGGTGGAGTTTATAAGGTAGGATGCCGGCATCCTGAGCGTAGTCGGAAAGGCTAGCTGGTTCTCCTTGGGCCGATGTGGTGGTCTGATCCACTCTTCTTGAGAACCCCCACTCAGAGGGTTGAGTTAGCAGCTTCCCATAGCGGCATGCCCAGTTTCTTAATGTATGGTGCCGTCATCAACTCACAGTTGGGGCAGCTGATGGTGCGCTTAAATCGTGCCACTGGTACTGTGGTATCGTTCTCTGCCACCAGATGGCACCAACCCCATTATTTGGCATTGGTGCCAGCTTTCGGCGGCGAGGAGGAAGTAAAGCATCGAGTTGTCTTTGTTGGGCATTCCACCATGTGTAAAGTAGAACCGGCGATAACAGAGAGGGTAGGTGCAGGCGAACGAGTCCAGGTTAGCGCGCTTCCGGGAAAGGTGATAGCGAAAGCCAAGGAACCGCATGTGGGACACATTGGAGGAGAGACACCTAGTGGTGATAATGGGCGGAGTGATTGACGTACTGCACGGACGATGGGCAGGGATCACAAAGCAAATAGCCAAAGGGGTCACCGACCTGCGGAATGTTTCAAAGGAAGTACAAATCGGCGGTGTGCACCGTGCCAGAGGTTGAAAGGCAGGGATATGAAATTGAAAGGGAAGTTCTTGCAGTAACCAGGGAAATTTGGATTCTAGCTAAAGCAATGAATTTTACGGTCATTGACATCAACCGAGAAGTTCACCGAGCAGGCCGCGAAGGTGCTTTTGTGCTTGACGGGATACATTTTAGTGAAAGTGTAGCAACACCGGTTGGACATCGATTCGCGGCGCCAGCTGTAGCATATTTAGGCGGGCCTCGGGCAATCGGGAAGCAGGGTCAAGTATTGAACGTAGCGAAACACCAGTAAAGGGCAGAATTAGTCCATAAGGAGTCAGGAAAAGATGCACAAAGGATAAGGTTGGAGAAGGTAAAATTTGTTACATAAACATGCAGGGTGGTCGCAAGCAGGAAAAATGGCTGGAAATTCAAACGCAGCTGAACGACTGAAGCGATTAGCGTGTATGCCTTGCATAGGCGGAAAGTTTTCATTTTTCTGGGGGAGGGGTGGGGGGGCTGAGGCCTGACCAGCTTTCTGAACGCCACCCATGTATGCATATATACAGGGTGTCCCAGCTATCATGCAGCACGATTTAAAAAAAGAGGAAAGGCGTTACGCTAAGCAAACCTAGTGCGTATTGTTTGTAGTACAGTGGAGTAGCCGCCAGCAATTTTTTTGTTACTGGTATTTAATTAGGTAATTGTAATTAATTATCTAACTCGAGAAGTACTGTCCTGTTTATCAAAGTGTCAATGAGAAGATTGTAGAGCAACATGAAAAACTCCTGATACAGCTTTCTGTTGCGCAATACGTGCTACATAAATGTGTTTTTCCGAGCGTGAAAGAAGCCTGCGAATACACGCAGAATTGCCGTGCGACTGGCCACTCGAAGCATTTTCCATGTATTTTTCGTGTATTGTGGAATCAGTGCATTTGACAGGTTGTTTCCAGGAAGACGATAGCGCGCGGCGATGTTTCCCGCACTTGTGGGAGCCGAGTTTTCGGGAAGACGATAGCGCGCTGCGAGGTTCCCCGTACTTGAGGGATCCGAGTTTTCCAAGAAGATGGTAACCGCCTCCCGTCATGGGAACGCGCGCGGCAATGTATCCCACACAGTTGAGCTGTCGAATTCCTTGCCGCTCATAACATTACCTATGGACAGGTAGTGATAGCAGATTAAAAAATAAGGAATTGGTTGATTGCATTAGAAGCGATATTATTGGGTTCAAGAAATCAGGCCAGGTGATATTAGTGGGAGATATGAATGCGCACATAGACGATTTAGACGGATATACTAATTACAACGGTTCTCTCGTGCTGGATCTGTGTGATGAACAGAACCTTATAGTAGTTAACAAGGAGAATAACTGTCATGGACAGGTAATGTGGCAATGCGGAAACAGGCAGTCATGTATCGACTACGCCTTGGTCTCAGAAATGGTCTACGAACAACTAGACCAAATGATAATAAATGAAAATGGAAAAAATAGCCTGGGTAGTGATCATAGATGTTTAGCATTAATGTTTGGGAGAGATAACACAGAACATGACCCAATAGCCTCAGAATTTTTAAAAATGGATGAAGAGCAAATATCAAATCGAAAAAAAAGGACATTGAGGCTTTTCTTACACCAGTCTGGGAATGTAAGGAACTGGTTGACGTTATGCAGCAGGAAATAAGACAGACACGGCAAAACAATTGTTGGATTGGAAAGAGGAAACCACGTAAGTTGTGAAACAAGGAAATAAAGCAAGCTATAGAAGAGCGTAAAGAGGCGTCTATAGGGGATCATCGAGAAGCCAAAAAGTTGGGATTATACAAAGAGGTGCTCCTTAGATGGGACATATACTGAGAATAGAAAAGGGTGGCGAGTGAGCTCGTGCAAGAGAAAATGAAATGCGCAAGTGAACTTTGGGTGCATAACATTCACAAAAGAGACAAAGGCGCCCCAAAAAGATTCTGGAACCATATAAAAGCACTAGGAACTCCAACTAAAAAACTCACAAACGGCTATAAGGGATGAAGATGGTAACATCTACGAAGGAGATGATGCGCTGCGGTACATCACAGACTTTATTACGGATAACTTCGGCACGAGAGGAAGAGTAGTTCAGGCAACAGATCCAGCAACAACAGAGAAGCCTGAGAGATAAAAATTTAGCATAGAAAGCTTTTATTCGAAAAAGGCAGCAGAAAACTTTAATAACACGGCAGCAGGACCCGATGAAATCCCAATACAGCTAATCAAAAACCTCGGTCCAAAGAGCAAGGCACTGTTGAATAATGCAATAGAGCAAGTGATTAGAACGAAGAAAATTCCCGTTGGATGGCGCGAAAGCAAGATGAACATCTACAAAGGCAAAGGACATAAGGAAAGGACGAGCTCCTACAGGCCAGTTACAGTAACGTCAGTGATATATAGAATGGCAATGCAAGCCATAGAATTAGAACTGTCGAAGTGGGTGGAGAAAAACGATGCATTGGGGGAACTACAGAATGGGTTCAGGCCAGGCAGATGCTTGGAGAATAATACATTTGTACTAACTCAGTGCATAGAGATTTTAGTAGCTCAGAATAGACCTTTATCGATAGCATTTCTAGATATTAAAGGAGCCTATGACAATGTAGATAGGGAATTGCTATGGGATGTTAAGCACAAAGGCATAGATGATGATTTCGTGGAGCTGCTGAGGGTGATATATAGTGACAACTGAGTAAAAGTTGCATGGGAAGGTCGAAAAGGTAATGAAATATAGTGGGAATTCAGCAAGGATTAAAGCAAAGATGTCCTCTCTCCATTGTTCACACTTTACGTGGTATAGAAAGACGACTGGGAAACAGCGAATTAGGGTTTGATTTATCCTACATGCATAATGGACAAATAGTGAAACAGAGAGTCCCTGGACTGGATGTACGCAGACAACATAGTGCTACTAGCAGACAATAAAAAAAGATTTACAGATACTTGCAAATATATGTGGCAATTAACGCAGCGACAAATCTAGGCCTTAAGTTTAGCACAGAGAAATCGGGAATTATGATCTTTAATGAAGAGACGAGTAATTACGTGGTGTTAATTCAACAGCAAGTCGTACCCATAGTCAAGCAATATAAGTACCTCAGCGTGTACATAAACAAAGGAAAGAATTACTGAAGCAACCACCAAGATAACTTGAAAATAAAGGGGAAGCGGAATGCAGCAGTAATGAAACACAGAGCACTGTGGGCCACAATACGTATGAGGTGGTGCATGGAATCTGGAAAGGAGTAATGGTGCCAGCGCTAACGTTCACAAATGCCATTCTATGCTTAAAATCGGATATCTTGTCAGGGTTGGAAGTTAACCAAAGATCAGTAGGCTGGTTGGCTTTGGGAGCCCACGGTAAAACCACAAATGAGGCAGTGCAGGGTGATATGGATTGGGCCTCTTTTGAAGTCAGAAGCACTGAGCAAAAGTAGTTTGGAGAAAGACTCGGGAACAGACAGACAGACAAATAACTTTATTCACTAGGTCCTGAGAAGCCCTGCCCTAGGGCAGGGCTGCGGGCCGCTCAGGAACATGGATGAAAATAAATGGGCCGCTAAAGTGCTCAAGCATCTATACTTGAAAAGCATGGACACAGAATGGAGTAAGAGGTCAAGGAAGTTGGCAACCAAGTACAGGAGAATCGAAACTGTAAATTGACAACCAGGAGTCTTCAGAAAGAAAGTGAGAGAAATAGAGAGTGAATTAGATGCAAATAATGGAAACAAAAAGGACCATGGAGATTTACAAGAATGAGAAGAAAGAAATTAGAAGGGAAAATCTGTACGATAACACAAAGGGCAGTGCCTTGCTATTTGAGGCTCGAGCCGGTTGCCTAAGGACCAAAACAGAGAATGCGAAGAGATTCACTCAGCGAGAACCGTAAGTAACGTACAAGTTTCAGAAGCGCTTGGGTTTAAAGTGGAAGGAAACATCAACCGATCAGCCGTAGAGATAAGCAAGACACGATTAGAGTACTGGTGGAAAAAAAGCAGGGAAGAGATTGATACGACCTGATCTCTTAAAATCATAGGTAGCGGTGCAAGGTAAGGTTCTGAAAAAGAAAAAAAAATATATATTAATGAGAGGTATACGAAAATGCTAGATAAGGAACATGTATAGTATATACCTGATTAAATCAAGCAGGCTAGGTGACTATTTGTCACCGCTCCGTTTCAAAGGGGATGATATTAAATCATCACTGCGTTGATGCCAGTTTGTGGTGGACGGACGTGTTTTTCCAGGGCTCCGTGGCGGCGATGAAAACAAGTTGTTTGTGCATGCTTTGAGCTTACTTGTTTTTTGATTTGCTTTTTTTGCCTTTAAATAGTAATTTGCTAATTTCCTTTGTTTTTTCTTTTTTCGTGGACGCTGGTGCGTTTCGTGTATATTTGGGCTTTGCAAGATGGCCGTCTTGCGCTGGAGTTTGAGGTATAGTAGCGTCGCCTGGTGGCGGCGAGAAAAGTTATCTGAGTAGTATACCAGCTTGGGTAGTATTGAGCTCTGGCTGTGGCGAAGCACGTTTCTAGCCCGAGTTTTGCGTCGATTCGCACTTTTTTTCTGCCCTGTTCGAGCGCGAAAAGGCTCGTCACTTCTCACACACCACGCCGACCACGCTGCGAGCTGGCCGCAGCCTAGTTTAATTAAAACGGACTCTCCGTGTGCCGTGAGACGTAATGCTGGAAGCGGAATGAATCGGCGACGCCGATCTGTAGAGACATATCAGCCTCGAAAAAGCGCCACCGTCGTTATTGCTGCGTCTTGAACTGCCACGAGTAAGAAGGCCTGAATCCCAACATCAGATTCTACCGTTTTCCTTCCAGGCCTCACGAAGCGGAGCGTCGGGCGCGCTGGATAACTTAATTCACTACCACTACGAGCAGCACAGGTTTGAGAATTAAATGTGCTCATCCTTGACCTCAAGACATTGAGGCAGCGCAGCAAGGCAGTATTGACTACAGCACATCGATGTTTGAGCGCTGTCATTGAAAGCTACATCAAGTGAGCAGCGCACGAGCTTCGCACGTATAGTACGTTACTGCGAGCTCATATGCACTGCATCAGTTATTTATCAATTGCTAAAGGGACAGATGGCCGCTACTACAGCGCAGGCATAACTACTTGTCTAGCGGCATGCAGTCAACAAAGATTGCAGGAGGGGCCCGCCGTTTCGCGGCATGTTGAAAGACCGCTGCTGTCGCGGCGCGTATCGTCGTGTGATCGAATAGTTCTGTACACATGATGTCTGCTTATCGCTGCTGTGAATTCATTTATAGCAAGCATTTCTTCGCGTTTGTGCGCCTGAATCTAGAAGCGTGCAAACCTTACCTGAAGTTCAACTTCGTACGTGACTCGCTTCACTTGCGATTGACACTGCGCTAAAACTTCGCCGCTTATTTCTTGAACGGCGTACACGCATTCGGCGAACCGGCGTTGCATAATTTCTTGCCTTTACGCAGCGTGCCACCCCTGAAAAAAATCTTCGGCGCCCGATATTCGCTGCAGGCTGTGGTACAACACAACCGAAAGTGGCGGGTCCATATTGTAAGCGTGCTTTCCGAAGCAGACGACCGAGCTTGGTCATAGAACAAAGAACCAACTGGCTTGGTACTACCCAGTTCAGGACAGAGGGCGCTCTTTAGCACCATTTTCGTACCATTTGCGTCCTTTCGTGCCACGTGCTTCAATGTTTATTGCCACGCTCAATTTTTATAGCATTTAAATAGCAGTTTGGAACTGGCAGACTATTAGCTATTAGTGGTTTTAGTGTGTGTGCATATCAGGAATATTGCTTTGGTAGGCCAGCGAGAGCGTGGCCGTGTGGTTGAACACGTGCGAACGCATGCCTTACCTTAAGGCTGTGCGGCATTTATTGCTATTGCTAGTTTTCTTTTTTGTCTCTCTCTCTCTCTTGTTCTTTCGTGGTTTTGCAGGATAGAGCATTCTTTCGTGCCACGTGTTTCAATACGTGCAACTGTGTGGGACGTTCAGCCTTTAAATAGGAGTTTGGAAGTGGCAAGGCTATTAGCTATTAGTGCTTTTAGTGTGTGTGCAGTGGTATAAGGAATATTGCTTTGGTAGGACAGTGAGAGCGTGGCCGCGTGTTTGAACATGTGCGAACGGGTGTCATACACCTTAAGTCTGTGCGGCATTTATTGCTTTTAGAATATGGGTGATAATTAATTTGCGGCATTTTAAGGATTTGGGTTCTATGCGTGTCGGCCTTTTCTTGTAGGTACGTACTCTGAAAGCTTCGGTGTTTGGATTAGAAAAAGTCGCAGTTTCGCCCGAATAGCGAAGCATCAATTGCGATAACATTAGTAGAGAGCTATTCGGAGTAGGGATAATAGTTTTATCGGCTGCATAAACTTGGACACATCCGCTTACTAACTGAATTAACAAGCGTGGTGTCAGCGCGCACAAGCAAACATGAATAGATCACACTGAATGACCGCAGACAACGACTGTCAAAACGCTGGCAGCAATCGCAGCCGCCGCAGCGGGCAAGGTTCGTGCGGTCTATCGCTTCAAAGAAAACTGAGCGGCGGATGCACAGCGCATACAAAGGTCAGAGCCGTGTGGAGATAAGAGACCGTGCGGGCGACGGCCACAGCCGGGCAAAGTACGAACGGAGTTTTTGGCAGAGTAGAAGCTGCGCCCTCCCTCCCTCCCGCGCTGCCTTCCCGCTTTCTTGCTTTCGCGTGGGAGATTGAGTGGCAAGTTACCCTTACGCCCGATTGCAAGATACGCATTTGGTGGCGGAGCACAGCGTCGCCCCGCCTCCCTCCCTCCCATACCCCCACGGCCTTTCGCGCGACGGTCGCGTTTGCTTTCGGCCTTGCGTTCGCCCTCCGTGATAGCGCGCGCGTCCCCCGCGCGCTTTCGCTCGCGCATACGGCGCGCGGCGACGATTTTATCGCCCTTGGAATCTATACGGAACCTCACGGCGACGGCGACGCCGACGGCAGAAATCTGGTTGAAGTGTCCATATAATTGCTATCGCAATAAAAGCTGTGCAACACATGGCAAGAAAGATGGTAAAGCGTGCAGCGTGCGGGGCGTCCCTCAAGGTAGACGAGGGGAAAGATGAGAATGAAATCGAGTCCATCGGCAGACACTGTGACGTCGATGCTAGAAAAAAAATGGAGTATTTCCAGGATGAGCTTGTAAAACAGGTCGAACAGCTCAAAAATGAGCTAAGTATGGAGCGTGACGCACGGAAGGCACTGGAAGAAAGACTTCAAGCAGCCGAGGAAAAGCTGAATAGGGCCACCATCTCGAACGAAAATAGTCGTGACGACGGAACGCCGTCTCCCAACGTGACAGGACAGGAAGTGTCAACAAAGCACGTGGAATGCGTGTAACGTGGGGGGGGGGGGGGGGTAGCTGGAAACAGCCCCACCTACGCCGAAGCCGCCACAAAGAAAAAGCAGGAACGCAGAGGTCGATCCCCTTTGTCAAATCCGAATCACTCGGAAAAGGATGACAAATGGAAACATGTAGAGGTCTCTGCAGTAGGAGAAAGTGAAAGGGTGGTTATCGCCGGCTAGTGAAACCTGGCTAGGTGCTCAGAGGCAATTGTGGAGAGGGTGACAGGCGACAAAAGAGTGTCAGTAGGAGCATTTCCAGGGCGGACATGGGCTCTGTCATGGAGCGAGCAAAAGAAGAGCTCGCGGAAAATGCCGGCGGACGCAACCTTATAGTAGTAGCGGGCGGCCTAAGTGACGTGCTAAACAGGAAAGGGGCGGGACTAGCCCAGCGTTTGGCGAAGGGTGTAGACGACTTACGCGAGGTGTCTCCTCGGGTGCAGATTGTGGTATGCACTGTGCCGGAGGTACCTGTACGTGACATTAACGTACAAAGAGCAGTTGCGGCCACTAATGAGGCGATTTGGAAAGTGAGCCGCAGAAAGGTTTCGTTGTTGTGGAAGTCAACAGGGAAGTGAGAAGGTATGGTGGTTTTCAAAGAGACGGAATCAACTTCGATCACATGCTTGGACGTGAGGTGGGCGGGCGACTCGCTGGTCGTGCAATTGCTTTTTGGGTGGCCCACGGGTGCTCAGGAGGCCAGGGTAAGTAGTGATGAAGAAGGTCCCTCAGGGGAACCTCTGACTAGCAGCACCGGTAGCAACAGAAAAACGAGAAATAAAAGAGCTCGCTGTGCAATAGGTTACATAAACATGCAGGGTAGTAGAAGAAAGGAAATTGGTTAGAGATAGAGGAGCAGTTAAATAGAGAACAAATAGGTGTGTACGCGGTTACAGAAACGCACCTTAGAGACTTAGAAGAACCACCAATGACTGTTAATTATGTTTGGGAAGGGTGCAACCGAACCAAATTGGAAAGAAATGGAAGGGGAGTCGGAATGCTCATACATCAGGGGGCCAAATTTGAAAGAGTAAATTCAAAATGTCAAGAGCATCTTTGGCTATCAGGCACAGTCAGTGGAAAGAAAACTTGGCTGGGACTGACGTATTTATGGACAGGGAAAAATTGCAAAGAAAAGAATCAAGAGTTAGTGGAATGCCTAAGTGCGGATATTGAGAGTTTCGGGAATGCGGGCGAAATTATCCTGTTGGGTGACATGAATGCACACATACAAGATCTAGACGGTTATACCGACAACAACGGGATGGTAATTCTATATTTCAGTGAGCAAAGTACCCTCGTTATCGTGAATACGGGACCTAAATGTGATGGCCAGATCACATGGGAAGGCGGAAATAGACAATCGATCATCGATTACTGTCTGATGACAGAAGAATTTATGATAAGTTGAAATAAATGGTCATTGACGAGGAAGGGTATAGCAGCATAGTGAGTGACCATAAACGCATCACTTTGAAAGTGGGATATGTAGTTGGGAAAGAGAGCGAGGAGCAAGGAGCAGCCAGTCCAAATTTGAACGCTGAACAAATAACAAATATAATCACAAGAGTCGAAGAAGAAATTGGCAAATGGCCAAGCAAAGAGTGGGATTAGAGTGAGCTTCTAAGTGTAATTACGACAGAAATACGGAAAGAGAAGCAACATGCTCGTTGGAAAGGAAAAAAAAGAAACCGAAAAGCTGGTGGAACAGGGAGATACGAGAAGCGATCGCCGAACGACAGAAAGCATCACGAGAGCACAGGCAGGCAAAAAAAGCGCAGTTGCCGCAGGATGAAGTAGCCAGAAAATGGGAAATATACCATGAGAAAAAATCTGTGGTTCAAATACTGGTTCAAGCAAAGATAAAAGGTGAAAGTGAATGTTGGTTCTCAGAAATACGCGAGAAAAAGAAGGCCGCACCTAGAATATTTTGGAACCACATAAACTTACTAGGCAGGAAGTCTGGAAAAATACAACATATATGCCAGACGAAGATGTAAACAAACTGGAAGGGGACGCGGCATTAAATTACATCCAGAAAACAACAGCCGAATCTTTCCAAGGCAATGAGAGAGAGAGAGAGAGAGAACAACTTTATTTAAAAATAGACCCCAGTCCGGGTCCACCAAAAAGAGTGAGGCCTAATCTTCAGACAGGCCCAGAAGTTTAAGGTGTACGAGCAGTGCTTTCATAATATCTGGGGAGGAGTCAGGTAATGATCGACGAGGTTGTATTTGAGGAAAAAAAGAGCATGAAAGAGAACCAGATGGAAAAGGAGCTGGTGGTGACAAATTTCAACTGGAAGCGAGCCCAAGAAAAAATTCCTAAGCGCACAGCCACAGGTTCCCATTAGGCTGATTGATGAACTAGGACCAAGAAGTAGGGAAGCTCTGTTGAAAGAAGTAGGAAAAAACCTTAAATGATAGACGAATACCAGACAGTTGGCAACAAAGTAGAATGAATTTAATTCATAAAGGTAAGGGGCAAAAAGATAGAATTCACTCATATAGACCGTTAACCATTACATCGGTCATATACAGGTTAGCAATGCAGGCGATTAAATTGAAGCTGCAAGCATGGACAGAGAATAATGGCATATTGGGAGAAGTTCAGAATGGCTTCAGGATCGGTAGGCGTCTGGATGATAATTTATTTGTCCCTACTCAGTGTATTGAAATATCTAGAGAAGAAAGGAGACCGCTATATGTGGCTTTTTTAGACATTACCGAAGCGTACGACAACGTAGACCGCAACATTCTGTTGAATATTCTTCAACGACTGTATACAGCTATTGAGGGAGATTTACCGAGAAAATACTGTTTGCGTTGAATGTTAAGGGATGAGGAGCGAGGATAAAGCTGATATCAACAAGGGACTGAGACAGGGGTGCCCTTTATCCTCGTTGCTGTTTATGATGTACATGGGAAGGATTGAAAATGCGCTAGAAGGAATCAATATCGGGTTTAACCTCTCATACAAACAAGCCGCTACAATACTTGAGCAACAGCTTCCAGGTCTATATTATGCGGACGACATTGTATTGCTTGCTAACAAGGAAAGTGATATGCAACGTCTGGCTGATATCTGTGGAGAAGAATGTGAGAATTTAGGATTAAAATTTAGCGTTAAAAATCGGGTTTTATGGTATTCAATGAAAACAGCGAAAAGTGCATGTTGATACAGGGCCAGGAAATACCTCGGGTAAGAGATTACAAATAACTTGGTGTATGGATAAACGAAGGCGATAGACATCTGGAGGCAAAGGAAAAAAAAAAACATAGCAAAAGAGAAGAGAAATGCGGCCATAATGAAACACAGAGCGCTATGGGGATACAATAGGTACGAGGTGCTCCGGGGTATGTGGCAAGGCGTAATGGTTCCAGGGCTTACAGTTGGAAATGCGGTTGTTTGCTTGAAGTTGGGGGTACATACAATCAGGACTCGATGGAAACCAAAAGTCAGAGGGACGCCTCGCACTGGGCGCTCACGGGAAGATACTAATGAAGCTGTGCAGGGTGATATGGGCTGGACAAATTTTGAAGTAAGGGAGGCTCAGAGTAAAATTGATTTTGAAGAACGTATGACTGAGGAATGTGGAAGAAAGTAAATGGTGTGCGAGAGTGTTCAGATATTTGTACAGGAACAACACTGACTCACAGTGGAAGAAAAGAACTAGGAAGCTTACCAGCAAGTATGCGACCGGTATGGTCAGCAACACGGCAACAAAGCGTCAAACGCAAAGTGACAGAGGCTGAGACAATTTCATGGGTGGCGGCAATGGAAAAAAATTACTCTATCTCCCGCTAAAGGGAACCATGTGTGGATGCGAAGCAGCGGGGAGATGGTTAGCTTGAGCGGGAGATGGTTTCGCGGCCGAGCGCTCACCGCGGCGCTACACAGGAGAGGGAATGAGGCGCGCGCGCTCCGTCATTTTCATACCGCGGAACTACCGTGGCGCCCCCAGCGGAGTATGCAGCTGTCGCACCACCTGTCGAGCGCGCCGCTCCGGATTCCTAGAGGAGAGAAAGGGGGGGAGCGTAGGAGAGGAGAGAGAGGGGGAGGGTACGCGCATGCGCTGTGGGGGTGTGGCACGCGGGCGCCGCTCCGTAGAGGTTTCCTAGAGGAGAGAAAGGGGGGAGCGTAGGAGAGGAGAGAGAGGGGGAGGGGACGCGCATGCGCTGTGGAGGTGTGGCACGCGGGCGCCGCTCCGTACAGGATGAGAAAGGGGGGAGCGTAGGAGAGGAGAGGGGGAGGGGATGCGGGACGGACGGACAGAGCCGCCGGCAAGAAATGCTTCGCATTTAATAAACCTGCTATGACTAACTACCTCAAAGGAAAAGAAAACCTAGGTGCCTGTTCATTGCTCAATGCTCATTTATACTACATATGTGTGATTATTCTTGTGTAAAATTGGCATAATTAAGCAGTTGTATTTTCTGGTTTGATTTTGTAGCGCTCATGTTTGTAGCGATCTTTGAAGCTTATTTTATGAGTTCTCCACCCTGTATCGGCCTTTGGGCTAACAGTATCAATAAATAAACAAAATAAATAAATAAAATGAAATCATGAAAGAAACAATTTATGATAACTCAGAGGGAGGCTTCTTAATTTTCTAAGCGAGATCAGGGTGTTTTGGAACACGTATAAAACGAGGTACACCAAAGACGAAGACGCATGTGCTTGCGGGGTAAAACTAGGGAAACGATGGAACATGTTTTATTGGAATGTGAAGATCGATATCTACCCAGCTGCCAGTTTAGCCTCCTCTGGCCTCCTTGAAGCCCTTGGGGTCAGGGATAGCAGGGGGAAAGTAAACATGTCCGCAATAGAGTTTAGTAAGAGGCGATTGAAGGTTTGGTGGCAGAAAAGTAGGGAGACCACAAAGAACGGAGGCATACAAAAACAGAGTTCCCAGTAATGGTTCAACATTTTTTATGCTGGGAATTCTTTGTATCTGGGTGTTTTCTCAAAAATATAGGTAAGACATTAGGCAAAAATAACAAAAGCTTCGTGTCGCAATCCACCACCCCGTTTCAAAGGGGACGCTCATAGTATCCATCCATCCATGGCGTTTCTCATTTCATAATTTTGGACTCCATGTCCGCTATTAGAAGTTACATGCATGGGTCGGTAGGCTCACGAGCCTCCGAAATACTGAGCGAACCGGCTGGCAAGGTTACGCTTATCTGGATGCCGGCCGACTCTGGGAATGGCGGGAACGAAGTGGCCCACCGTGCTGCCCG
The DNA here is from genome assembly GCF_013339745.2 of Dermacentor silvarum. Lineage (NCBI taxonomy): Eukaryota > Metazoa > Arthropoda > Arachnida > Ixodida > Ixodidae > Dermacentor > Dermacentor silvarum. Next base: position 35,069,514 of record NC_051154.1, read on the forward strand.
AGAATTAATTAACTGGGAGGTGGAGGCATGTCCGGGACCGCTACCAGGTGGAACGACACCCAGTCATAGCTACAATGAAATCGTCACCGCCTACAGTGAGGATATGTCCACGACCGGATTCATACCTTAGTGGAACGCAAGCCACGGATACCCGCAGGGCGCAAACAGGAACTGTTTTATCCCTCAAAATTCTATCTTATATATATCCAAAGGCGACTATAATTCCTAAGCAATAATTCAAAATGTAAATATTGCGACACAGATCCAGCCGATCAGCATCATATTCTATGGGGTTGCAGGAGTAATCCTCCCCCAAGAAATCTCTTGCGGCAAGCTCCCTCACAGGAGGCGTGGGACTGCGTACTAAAATCTACTAACCCTCAAACCCAAGCCGGGCTGGCGGACTGGGTGGCGAAGGTCGCGGCCAGCTGGACGCCACCCTAACCCCCTCTGCCTGATCTCGGCTCCCACTTCCCCCTCCCCTAGTGTTCAATAAAGTTTATTTCCTCCTCCTCCTCACTGGATTTACCCAGTGAGAAGCGTAGGTAACGTACACCTTCCAGAAGCGCTCTGGTTTAACGTGAACGGAAGCATCAACCGATCAGCAGTCGACATAAGCAAGATACGTTTAGAGTATTAGTGCAAAAAAAAAGCAAAGAAATTGATACGACCGGACCTCTAGTCATAGGTAGCGGTACAAGGTAGATTTTGAAGCAAAAAAAAAAAAAAAATCGGTTAGGGAGATGTATACAAAAAAAAAAAAAAAAAAATCTGAGTCCTTTCACTACTGTGAAGATGAAAGCCAACAAAGCTGTGACTATGGTGGGTCTGCTGTAGTAAATATATTATCATTTCATTATTGGCTATATTGAGCGTCTTCAGCATGTTCGTCAAAAAGCAAGGATATCAGCGTCTTGTTTTTCGCCCGACGCAATGGTCAAGTAGTGCGTTTACTGCGTAAAGTCCGATCAGATTCTACCCGATACGTTGGCGCGACGCCGATGAGATCTCTCCCGCTCCTGCTCTCGGCGGCTCATACCCAGATATCCAATGCGGGTATGAGCCACACGTGATTTCTTTCTTACCTTCCTTCTTTCTTTCTTTCTCTCCTTCCTTCCTTCCTTCCTTCCTTCCTTCCTTCCTTCCTTCCTTCCTTCCTTCCTTGTCCCTGGCTCATACCCGCATATCCAAAGCGGGTATGCTCCACACGTGATTTTATTATCGTTAATCGTGGCGTAACTGACGAGCATGTGATGTTATTGATGTAATGACCTATCAGTCATGTTAGTGGTTCAGATGGTATCCCGAATTCTTTCCTTGTTAGATACTCCCTATGGACAGCTCAGTACCTTAGCGTAATCTTCCAAAAATCCTTAGACTCCGGTGAAGTACCAACTAAATGGAAAACAGCCAAAGTCCTGCCTTTGTATAAATCAGGTGATAAACAACAACTTCTCTCTAGTTACAGGCCGATTTCTCTCACAGCCCAGTCTTGCAAGATGTTAGAACATATTATTTACAAACACATAATCGAATTCCTTGACTCTAATGACATTCTAACACCTGCTTAGCGTGGTTTTTGTCGTAGGTATAGCACTGTAACGCAATTAGTCTATTTTGGTGATGATGTCGCTTCTAACCTAGACGTAGGTAAATAAGTGGATGCCATCTTTATTGACTTTTCTAAAGCTTTTGACTCTGTGATTCATTCTAAACTACTGGTAAAACTGAACGCCATATTCAACAATCCCCGTCTTGTTTCATGGATAGCCAGTTTTCTTCATTGTCGCTCTCAATTGGTTTCTTTTAATTCAGTGGAATCAACTCCTGTTGACGTGACATCAGGCGTTCCTCAGGGATCCGTATTAGGCCCTCTATTATTTCTCATATATATTAATGATTTGCCTTGTAGCACCTCAACTAAAATCAGACTTTATGCAGATGACTGTGTATTATACGAATCTATTAACTCCATTGATGACTATCACCGTCTTGCACAATCCCTTATGTCTTTCTGCACTTGGTGCAAAACGTGGCAAATGAGCATCAACTGTAGTAAAACAGTCGTGATGTCATTTGCCAATAGACAGAGCTCCCTCTCATTCGATTATTCTTTGGATGGCATCCCACTTGAAAGAGTTTCTCAATATAAATACTTAGGAGTCATTCTAACAGAGCATCTTTCATGGTCTAAACACATCGAATATATAAATGGGAAAGCCCTAAAAAAATTAGCTTATTTGCGCCGCACTTTATCTAAGACCCCTCGCGATACTAAACTGTAAAAAGTTAATTCGCCCTGTTCTAGAATATGCATCTGTTAATTGTCTGGTTTTCCTACAAACACTGCATGTGAAATAATTTCGCTCAATAATGTTCAACGTAAATCTATCCGTTTCATTTGCCACAATTACAGCCGCAATTTCTCGCGAACACAGGCTCAACAATCTTTGAACATCGAGCCATTACTTTCACGGTATCGCATCGAAGCCTTAAAACTTTTATATGCAATTATTAACTCCACTTGTGTTGTTTATGATTGTAACTAGATCACATTTACAAACGCAAGTTGTACCAGTAGCTCCCACGCCTTGAACATATCACCCATCTTTACCCGTACAACACATTCAAATGCAGTTTTTTTCCCACGTACAATTGAGCTATGGAATTCTCTCCCCGGCGACATTCGTTCACTATCACTAAAAGATTTTATAGCTACCACCACTAAGCGCCTCGCTAACATGTAAAGCGTTTTTTAATTTTTTTTTGTATGTGTATGTTTTTTATTGTGTAGCAATGTTCCCACTCCTGCCCTGTATTGGGTTGCAGTACATGTAAATAAATAAAATAAATAATAAATACATTCGTGCCCTTCCATACCAATTTTGGCATATACCAAGTGAACGAGATGCCACAAAATTGTTGCCTACCTCCGGTGTACACGGACGCGATCTCGTGGAACTTAGCATATAACAGCTTGGCTGTAAAATGCTAGAAAAAACAAACAATAGAAAAACGTATATAGCATACCCGATTAAACAAGCAGGCTATGTGACTATTTGTCACCGCCCCGTTTCAAAGGGGATGCCATTAAATCATCATCATGGTGCAGCCACCGGTTATTGACAATTTTGTATGGGAGGGGCGCAAAAGAATGTCTGGGTCAAGGAAAGGTACTGCCGTAGGCATGCTAACTAGGCGAGGTATGAAGTGGCAATAGGTAAAAGAGACATGTAAGGAGCATTTATGGATTAGCGGCACATGGGAAAGCAAAAAGACGTGGCTTGGAGTAGCTTACCTATGGACAGGTAGTGATAGCAAAGTCAAAAATAAAGAATTGATTGATTGCATTAGAAGCGATATTAATGAGTTCAAAAAAAAAGGGCCAGTTGGGGTTAGTAGGAGATATGAATGCGCGTGTGGAGGATTTAGACTGATACCGATTACAATGGTTCTGTAGTGCTGGATCTGTGCGATGAACAGAACCTTATAGTAAACAGGGAGAATAAGTGTCATGTACAGATAACGTGGCAATGCGGAAAGAGGCAGTCATGTATCGACTACACCTTATTCTCAGAAATGGTCTACCAACGACTAGACCAAATGATAGACGAACGGGGAAAAATTGCCTGGGTAGCGGTAATAAACGTCTAACCTAAAAAATTTGTGAGAGATACTAATTCAAAGCATGAACTAATAGCATCAGAATTTCTAAAAATGAATGAAAAGTAAATAACAGAGATCGCAAAAAAAAAAATAAACAGAGAAGAGAAGAAAATTGAGGCGTTTCCTACAACAGTCTGGGAATATAAGGAACTGGTAGACGTCATGCAGCAGGAGTTAAGAAATACAAGAAAAAAATTGTTGGATTGGAAAGAGGAAACCACGTAAGTGGTGGAACAAGGAAATAAAGCAATGTATAGAAGAGCGTAGGCAGGCGTCAAGGGATCATCGAGAAACCAAAAAGTTGGGATTACACAAAGAAGAGGTGCTCTTAGATGGAACAAACAACGACAAAAGGGTGGCCATTGAGCTCGTGCAAGATAAAATTAAATGCAGAAGTAACGTTGGGTGCAGAACATTCGCAAAAACAAAGGCGCACCAAAAAGATTATGTAACCATCTAAGAGCACTAGGAGCTCCAACTAAAAACTCGCAAACGGCTATAAGGGATGAAGATGGTAACATCTACGAAGGAGACGATGAGCTGCGGTACATCACAGACGTTATTAGGGGTAAATTCGGCATGAGAAAGAGTAGTTCAGACAACAGATCCAGCAACAACAGATAAGCCCGAGAGATCAAAATTTAGCATAAAAATCAGCCCGAGATAAGCCCGAGAGATCAAAATTTAGCATAAATAGAAAGAAGAAAATGTCCCTAATAACAAGGCCGCAGTTTCTGATAACATCCCCATACAGTTAATCAAGAACATTGGTCCAAAGAGCAAGTCACTGCTGACTAATGCCATAGAGCAAGTGATTAGTACGAAGAAAATTCTGGTTGGGCGGCGTGAAAGCAAGATGAAGGTCATCTATAAAGGCAAAGATGATAAGGATAAGACGAGCTGGTACAGGCCAGTTATGGTAACGTGGGTGAACATTAGAACTGTCGAAGTGGGTGGAAAAAATGTCACAGTTTCGCCCTAAGGGCGAAGCAATGAATGCGATAGCAACACAGCAATGTCATACGAAGTGAGGTGAGCGGATTTGGTAGCAATATGAATTGTAGTAAACATGAGCTGATTAAGTAAGCAGGTGTGCTGCGGCGTAAGTAGACCGACATGAAGAGAGACTCGATGACCACGAGAAGGCGCGTGTGAAACGGTGGTGTTGATGAGAAGCGCTTCCCGTTGGCAGCGCGTGCGAAGGGACACACCTGTAGTGCTGCACTGCCGATCTGGGCAGCATTGCATGTGTAGCGTGCGTTGGAAAATTTGGCCCGACTATTACTAACTGAATGAACAAGCGTGGTGTGAGCGCGCACAAACAAACATGAATAGATCACACTGAATGACTGCAGACAACGACTGTCAAAACGCTGGCAGCGAGCGCATACGCCGCCGCGGGCGAAGGTACGTGCGGTCTATCGCTTCAACGGAAACTGAGCGGCGAATGCACGGCGCATAAAGGTCAGAGCCGTGTGGAGATAAGAGACGGTGCGGACGAGCGAGCGACGAGCGGGGTTGTTGGCAGAGTAGAAGTGCGCCCCCCCCCCCTCCCGCGCTCCCTCCGGCGCTGGCTTCCCGCTTCCTTGCTTGCGCGTGGGTGATTGAGTGCGTTCGCTCTCCGTGATAGCGCGCGTCCCCGCACGCTTCCGCTCGGGCATACGGCGCGCGGCGAAGATTTTATCTATAGGGAACCTCACGGCGACGGCGACGACGACGGCAGAAATCCGGTTGAAGTGTCCATATAATTGCTATCGCAATAAAAAATTATGTACTGGGAGAACTACAGAATGGGTTCAGACCAGGCATAGGCTTAGGTGATAATATGTTTGTACTAACTCGGTCCATATAGATGTTTCAGTAACTCAGAATAGACCTTTATGGTGAGCATTTCTAGATATTAAAGGAGACTATGACAACGTAGACAGGGAATTGTTATGGTATATTCTCAAGCACGAAGGCATAGATGACGATTTCGGAGAGCTGCTGAGGGATATATAGACAACCGAATGCAAATTGTATGGGAAGGCCGAAAATGTAATGAAGTGGTGGAAATTCAACAATGACTGAAGCAAGGATGTCCTCGGTCTCGATCGTTATCCATGCTTTATGTTAAGGGCATAGAAAGACGACTGGAAAACAGTGAATTAGGGTTTGATTTATCCTCCATGTGTAATGGACAAATGGCACAACCGAAAGTCCCCTGACTGATGTGTGCGGACAACATAGTGCTACTAGCGGATAATGCTACAAGTTTACTGACACATGCGCATATCTGGCGACGCAGCGACAAATGTAGGCCTTAAGCTTAGCACAGTGAAATCGAGCATCAATATAAATACCTAGGCGTATACATAAACGAAGGAAAGGCTTACTCAATCAGCCACCAAGATAATCTGAAAATAAAGAGAAAGCATAATGCAGCATAATGTAACATAGAGCAATTTGGAGCTACAATGAATATGAGTTAGTGCGTGGAATGTGGAAATGAGAATATGGCAGCGCTAACGTTCGCAAATGCCATTCTGTGCTGAAAATCGGACATCTTGTCGGGGTTGGAAGTTATCGGTACACCGGTTGGCTTTGGGAGCCCACGGTAAAAGTATAAATGAGACAGTGCAGGGTGAAATGGGTTGGGCCTCCTTTGCAGTCAGAGAAGCGCAGCGCAAAATTAGTTTTGAAGAAAGACTCAGGAACATAGCCCGGATAAACAAAAATGTCACCGACGATTACGATACTCTCTAATGCGAAATTTGAGCGCAGCTGTATATGTGTTTTCATTTCACGATGTATTGAGGCTGTGAGGACGAAGATCGGCACGCTGAGCAGCCCCGTTGCCATCGTGTGGCTCTTACCCAGTTCGCTCTCTGGCTACGCCCTTCCTGCTGGTGCTGCGTTTGTCGCTGCCGCTCTACGACCAAAATAAACCCCCTTTACAAGGCAAAGAATTTGAGAGAGTCATGTATGCGATAGATTGAGGCAACGAATTTGAGACCGAAATCACCGCACCGACTGGCTGTGGGCCAGTGCCGTCAGCGCCTTCGCAGAGGGAGGGGCAGTTTGGGAACGCTGGCATGATGAGCGGCATCGGAGCCAGCTGTGGAAGAAGGCGACGAACGCGCGGTTACGCCGAAGGACGCCGACGCTCAAGCCAGGAACGGGCGCTTAAGAGCTGCGCTCTAATAAATGGACGGCTACAGTGCACAAGTATCTCTCCCATAAACGAAGGAAATACCGACTCAAGCACCCACCAAGATAATCGGAAATAAAGGAGAAGCGGAACGTAGAGCACTTTGGGGCCACAATAAATATGACGTGGTGCGTGGAATCTGGAAAGGAGTAATGGTGCCAGCGCTATCGTTCACAAATGCCATTCTGTGCTTCAAATCCGATATCTTGTCGGGGTTGGAAGTTAACCAAATATCGGTAGGCCGGTTGGCTTTGGGAGCCTGCGGTAATACCACAAATGAGGCAGTGCAGGGTGACATGGGTTGGGTCTCTGTTGAGGTCAAAGAAGCGCAGAGCAAAATTAGTTTTTAACAAAGACTCAGGAACATGGATGAAAATTAATGGGTGGCTAAAGTGCACAAGTGTCTGTACCTGAAAAGCGTCGACACAGAATGGAGGAAGTGGTCAAGAAAGTAGGTAACCAAGTGCAGGGTAATTGAATGTGTAAATAGAGAACCAGGAGTCACCAGAAAGTGAGAGAAACAGATACAGCGAATTGGATGCAAAGAATGGAGACAAAAAAAAAAAAAAAGACCACGGAGATTTACAAGAATGGGAAGGAAGAAATTAGAGGGGAAGATGTGTATGAAAACAGGTGCTGTTTGAGGCTCGAGCTGGTTGCCTTAGTACAAAAACATACCGGAGCAAATATTAGCAACGAGACGTGACATGTGTATGCTACAGAAAAAATCCGGAGACCAATTAGGTCATCCTAATGGAATCCGAAGGGATTCACCCAGTCAGACCCATAGGTAACGTACAGTCAGCAGAACTGATAGTTGGGCGAGTTGGTATGTATTCATAGTGAAATATTTAGCGCGCACAAGAGACAAAGGCACAGTGAAACGCTCGTGTGTCCACCTTCACTGTGTCCTTGTCTATTGTGCGCGCTAATTATTTCACTATGAAAACGCACAATCAACCACAAAAGTTTACAGACCACGGGATCTCAGAAAGCGTTCAGTTTCCTAGCAGCCTGTAACAGTAGTCAGTAAAGCCGAACATCACAATGTTGTTCTCATATACTGGTAGAGACTGTAAATGCGAATGAGGCTGCGCAGATATTCGGCTTTTTCTCAGATATCGTGTTCCGTAAGATTTTGTGGTTGACTATACACCTTTCAGAAGCGCTTGGATTTAAAGTGGACAGGGGCATTAACCGGTCAGCAGTTGAAATTAGCAAGAGACGTTTGGAGTAGTGGTGGAAAAAAAAAGCAGAAGATATTGATAGGACCGGATCCGTTACAGGCATAGGTAGCGGTACAAGGTAGAAAAGTTTTGAGGAAGAGAAAAAAGATTAAGGAGATGTATACAAAAGTGCGTAAACTGTTCGAAGAACAAACACGTAATGTTTTGAAGCAAGCTGTAGGTTCTTTACTGCGATTACAGAAGTAATGTTATACTCGCATGTTCATATATGTAAAAAAAAAAAAAAAAAAAAAAAAACTATAAACGGCCGGTGACAGCGGCCGCGAACATTCCACGATCAGCCGGGCGCAAGTGGTGCGTTAAAAGAATATAGACAGTCTTTCTCGTCCTAAGCGGACGAGAAAAGCAAAAACAAAAACTAAAAACAAAAAAGCGGAACCCTCCCTCTCTCTACCTTGCTGCTGGCCCGCGTGTGTCTGTCGCGTTGGTTTGACGGACGGCTGCAGCTTCCAGTAGCGGGCGCAGGCTGTTCTCCCGCTTCTTCGGAGGTACTGAAGACGTCTCACAGCGCCCGCTAGCTCGTTGCCGAGGATGAGACCAACGGCGGAGAGCGAGATGCACCCAGCAGTGGAGGAAGTGAAGATTGAGCCATACGAGTTCTTCATCGATGTGGGCAGCCTGGTGCTTGAAGGTCGGGTTCCATCCCGCTCAGGCAAGGGCTACACTGAGGGCCTTCACTGTCCACCCACCACTTCGGGACAGGCACGCCATCAGTGTGACCCCACATCCGTTGTTGAGTGCCAGCGGTATGAGGTTGCCCTGAAGCACATGCTGATGCTCTGGAGGAACAGCATCCCAATGTCTGTGGAAGTCCTGCTGTCGCCGGACTGCACCCACTGCAGCAGCATGGACCACACAGGTGGCATCGACATCTCCTCAGCGCCGGATACGTCCCATCTTCTCCTGGAGCAGTGGTACATCCAGATGCTACCCAGACGGATCCAAGAAGCGACAGCTGCACCCCGAAGCCTAATCCAGGCAATGCGGTCCTACCTCCACTTTTCACAAATCAGTGCCTGGTACAGTCTGTCTGGTGGAAGGAATCCTCGGAGAATCTACTACAGGATCTCTGTGCCAGGCGAGGCATTCTCCAGCAAGTTCCTCTGCAGTCCTCACGTCCACAATTTCCCTGTGTCAAACCTTGGGCGCAATGCTTCCATCAAGGTCTCTGTCAAGTCTGTGCCCAGGTGTCCATATGGTACAGAAAAAAAGCAAAGAACAGTTCCGGCAGAACCCATCTCACGATGTCGGTCGACGTTGCTGCGGTTAGCATTCAACCAATGCAGCGAGACACCATATTGTCGCCAAGACACCTTTATTGACAATCTGTAGTGGTCATTCGGAGATTTCCGTTACTTCAGGCTCGCTACCAATCAGTGGCGTCACTCGGCTTCCCGGCACCCGGTGCGGCTGCTCGTCATGTCACCCCCCCACCCTCTTTTCTTTCTCTTGCCACTCCCTCCTATTTATTAACTCACATTTTGTGTAGTGATTGTGACATAATTCAAAAGGGCAACGCTCCTGTTCTTGCCTGTAAGTTGGCATTTATTTCTGTAAAAATAATGGCGATGCTGGCGTCGTTTCGCGCCAGGTATAGAGTGCCTGAAAACTTACACCACGCACGCTGTTCCGATCAGCCCCTTCTCTTCATCGTCCCAATCCAGCTGCCCCGAGCGCAGGCGTTTACCGCATTCGGCTACGAGCTGCGGAGAAAAGAACGGCTCGAATGGCGACCGCAGCACAGCCGCTGCTCAGCGAGCTGCACCCGCGGCGGTCCACCCCGGGTCATGCGAAACCGTTTACATAGCAGCACACCAAAATGGGGTTCGTTGGCTAAGAATGCTAATCGCATTAAAGACGCACAACTACTGTCAGCAAAACGCAGTTTGTCTCTGACAATCAAGATCTATCAAGGCTTCGAAAGTAATAAAGTGCGCGATGCGCCGCATCGGTCAGGTGGGCTCGCCGGAGATGGAGACCATGGGAGAGTGCACAGTTCAAGTGACGAAGGGTCGGCCGGCGCTCAGTCGGCAATGCTTTGGAAATCCTATGACGGCCACCAGCGGACATCGAAACGTCAAAGGGAGTGAACCTACAATAGCGCGCTGTAAAAGCTAGCAAAGGCCGACACTGCGGGCCCCGAACAACCCTAGCCAAGTCTGCCATATCTAATAGGGAGCCCAACACAGTCACAATGTATCGCTTCGCCTTGAAACGCGCTACGGACGGGTTTTGGCTGCAAGCAACAACTTAGATATCAACCAAGATATCAAATTCACTTTCCACAGGGGTCGAAGTTCTTGCCCTACAATGGGCCAGTAGAAGAGACCCACAAAGGCAATAAATAAATAAATAAATAAATAAATAAATAAATAAATAAATAAATAAATAAATAAATAAATAAATAAATAAATAAATAAATAAATAAATAAATAAATAGAATTAAAAAGTTGCGCATTTTACACGATCTCACCGGAAGCTATAAAACAGTTGTCCCAGGCACCAATGTCTGGCACTGCGGCCCATGTGAAATCACTGTGTTGGAAACTGGCGGCAGAATGTAACCAAGAAGTGATGTGAATGAGGTGGTCCACAATCATATGCTTTGGCGAGTGCGGTCACTGCCACCCGCTCCATGCAGCGGCCGTCCCCTTTCTCCGCACGTTTCCCCCCTTCCCTGCAAAGCCACGCATCGACCAGAAAAGCACGATGGGGAAAGTAACAAAATGAGAGAGAGAATAAACTTTTATTCACAAAGGCAAGGTAATTCTTCCTCGTTGGGTGGGGCCCTCAGTCCAGGGCTCCATTGCCTTGCACGACCCTGCGAGCCCGCTGGACCAGCTGTTGCTGTTCCTGCCGGCCTAAGCTGAGCAGTGCAGACTCTCAAGAGGAAAGGGTGGGGTTGGGGATAGGAGGAACGCCCCGTGGACTAGAGCATTCCCACGTGGAATGATAGATTGTTGGTTCGGATCCACAGTAGGGGCAGTAGGAAGGGTATAAAGTGGGATGAAAGAGATGCAGCGTATAGAGGCAAGGGAATGAATTAGTCTGCAGTTGCCGCCAAGCGACAGCATCTGCTCTGTTAAGTGAAGGATGGGGAGGAGGATACGTATAACGTCTCTGTCGGTAGTACCCCAGCATTGCGTTGTAGTTTAGTGGTTCTGTCGGTGCGTCGTCTGAATTGGACAGCTCTTCCGATGGAGCCCGGCCGGTCAGACCTCGGGCAACCGCATGAACGCGTTCATTTCCATGGAGAGAGGCGTGCCCAGGAGTCCAGACGATGCGCACCGTACGTAAAGTGGACGGCGAGACAGAAAACAGGATATTGTGAGTATGCGCAGCCACAAGTCCCTGCGCAAAGGTACGGCAAGCAGCCTGTGAGTCTGTCACTATGGTGACAGGGGCGTCCTGTGACGGTAATGTCGAGGCGTGGACAATGTCCATAGCAATAGCTCCCTCCTCTGCCGAACCACTGAAAAATATAAATAAAAAAATAAAAACATAAATAAAAATAAAAATAAATAAATAAGTTAAAAAAAACAAAAAAAAAACAAAAAAAAACACAGGAACCACTGAATATAATTGTCAAAGTAAGCGAATAGCTTATGCGGACCGCAGAAATCAGATGGATAGCAAAAGTACTTCCGAAGTATTCGGGGTGATTATTCCTAAGTTTTCCGTGATTTTTAAACATCGTCTGTGGAAGATAGCATAATTCTTGTCCTTGAGCTAGGTTGCTCGAATAGGTGCACATTATTACCTCAGCAAGCGAAACACATATTCTACAAACAAAAAATCACTAACTTCTTCATTAATTACTTTACGGTACATATGAGCAACACGAGAACAAGGTGAGAGGCTCCTGCTCTCACCTTGTTCTCGTGTTGCTCATCGTCTTGAATTTCCATCTCCCGCATTCCCCGTGTTTTCCCTGGATTACGGTGCATATCGTCATTTACGAAGTTTAGCCGATGAGTTCGCATTTAAATTAATCTTCAGGATGACACAACTTTCGAGATATTTCCTAAAGTGTGCGACGAAATACATGGGTACCCAGGAGTACAGATTATTGGGCTAGTTGGTGCGTTGTAGTAATTGAGCTCATAACGCTGAATTTTTTGGCGGTTTTGTTCCGTCCTTTGGTCACGGTATAAGAATTTGCAAGATCCTGAAATCGGAATGGCAGCGCCTGGATCTCCTCTACCAACGCACTCATCTGTCCGCACAAAGCAAAACGGAGGCCAATAAAGCTGTTAGGGAATTTTCGCTGTTCGCGTATCGGACAACAAAATTTATGTGGAATGGCATACCTTCAAGACTGCGAGTCGGTCTGCCCGAGAAACAGCGATCTTCGCTGCAAGCCGTCAGGACGTCGGGGGAGGTTCGCCTTCCTGCCTTCGTCGAAAACGTGCTCAGCCTTGGACCCAAGTTTGCCATCGAACCTAGGAAGTCAGTCCTCGAACTGCTTTCAATTGCACGGTGGGACACCAGGGCTGCGCCGGACAGTGATGGTGATCGATGTGGGGGTGAATGTGTCGATGTGATCTCTCGCAGGAAGCAATCGGTGGCTCATCAGCCTGTGCGACGAGTACAGCAGTTCTTGCGGGACAATTCGTTATGCGTCTTGCCGGCGCACAAAGAGGGAGGCTTTGTCGTTCTCACAGAGGGTGAGTTCAAACCTAAGGCTGTTGAAGCAGTTACGTCTGTAATGAAGCGCTGTGATGGTGTCTCGCTGCAGAAAGTAAAAGCGCAAGGAAAAAGTTTGTGCTCTCGCTTTAATCTCTTCCGCCTGGCGAAATGTTTTGTATATAGCGAGGACCTTCATTTAAGCGCCACGTTTTCTGTGAAGACTCACAAATTAGAATGGTCATTCAGAGTGACTGTGTCCGAAAGAGGTACGTGGCAGAATGCGCTTGCATGTTTTCTGCAAGATAAGCTTAGCTTGTTCCGTACTGACGACCCTTTCCTGGGCAAAAGCTCAAACGAAGTAGTACAGTAAGTACCTAAGAAGAAATCAAGACATAGGAATGTCAGCCTGCTCTAGCGATATTAAGGATTTGTGCTACTCCATGCCTAAAGCTACCCTAATGCGATGTATTGAATATTGCATAATGACAATTACCAGGGTCATTCAATACTTTTATGGCGTAATCGCGTTTCAAACTCAGACAGGCATTCCAGCCAGCGGGTTCCTAGAGTTTCTGGCTTTTATCTAAGGTCAACCTATATTGAATGTGACGGGCTCATCTATCTTCAGAAGGAAGGAGTTTGTATTGGGTCATGCCTAGCCCCTGCCTTGGGCGATCTGTTTCTCGGCCACCATGACAGACGTCTAAAAGAAAAAATGGAGGCGTTAAAGGACCCCTCACCAAGCCACATAGAAAATTTCGGTTATACGCTGGAAGTTGTGCCCTCTAGGGAGCGTTCTGCCGCAAGAGTTTAAAAAATTGCTAAATAATAGCCGAGATAGAAATATTTCAATGCCGCGAACCCATGATTTGAGGAGGCGAGCTTCACTGCCAACATAGACACTATCTCCACTTGCCCCCATCTAGCCTCCGCAAGCGAAATTCCTTCTCTGCGTTCTCCCATACCAGAGCTCGAGGATCGCGTGACGCATACGTCACAGGCCCCGCCTTCTCATTTCTTTCTTTCTTTTTTTTTTTTTTTCCTCTCTCACGCCACGACGCCTCGAAGTGCAGAAAGGTGGTGTCGGCCGGGGAAGAGGAGATCTTCCTCCTTGCCAGAGGGGAGGCCCAGGCGGCGGAACTCCTGCAGGAGTGGGGCCCCGCTGCTGGAGGTACGCCGGGCAGGCCAGCAGGAGATGTTCGATCGTCTCCGGCTCCCCGCAGGAGCTGCAGGCCGGGGACGTCGCTCGTCCCAGTCGGTAGCTGCGTGCTGCCGTCCAGCTGCAGCCGATGCGGAGCCGGAGAAGGAGCGAGGTCTCCCTGCGAGCCAGGCCTCGCTGGGGGAGTGGTCGTGGGGGGCATCCCAGTGCCACCCGTTTGTCTGGGTGGTGGGTCGCCAGGTGTCGCCGCAGCCTCAGTCCAGTGAAGTCGCCCTCCGTCACGGCCCGACTGAGGGGCACAGTGGTGTGGTGGGCGTCCTTCGCCAGGGTGTCGGCTGCCTCGTTGCCCGGGATCCCTACGTGGGCGGGGATCCAGTGCAGGGACACCGGGTGGCCTGCGTCCTGCAGCGCTGTCAGCCGGGTAGACAGCAGTGCGACTCCAAGGCTGGCGCTTTCTGGCCTCTGCAGGCCGAGGAGGGCTGCCTTGGAGTCGCAGAGGATGGCCGCTGGTACCCCAGGAAGCTCCTCGGAGAGTAGGTCGACGGCCAGGTGGAGGCCTGCCACCTCCGCTGCAGTCGAGCTGGCGTGTCTGGGCAGTCGCATGACGCTCTCACAGGCCCCGCCTTCTCATTTCTTTCTTTCTTTTTTTTTTTTTTTTCCTCTCTCACGCGCTTTTGCTCAGTGGCGCTCTTCCGGTGACGGTCTCGCGCGCTAACTGTTGCGTTTGTCTCGTTTCGCGCAGCGGATGATTTTTCGCGCTGTGCACGAGAACACCTAACTAGCGGTATAAGTCGGTGCTGCATGAACACTGAGGCAGATGCAAGCGGATCACAGAGCATGATCGCGCGCTGGAACACGGTAGAAAATGACATTCTTTCGTTGTCGGCGCGCGTGACTGCACGACGTAGGAACAAGCAGACGAATCGGAAGTACATCTCTCTTGCTGCGGTGCGAAGTAGGACAAAAACACGCAGAGGTACGGCTTGTGTGTTTTATTATTTCTCTATACTTTAATTCGTCTATTGAAGCAACAGATTACACAAGTAACAGATGTTGCCTTGAATAAGTCTCGAAGTCACATGTCACTATGAGCGACGTCACAGCACAGACATGTACGTGGGCACCCTTGCGCATATACGTCAATCCTACGGCTTCGAACGCGGCGCCCGCGAGAAGTGCAAACGGCGTTTGGTTTGAAATTTCAGCTCTTTCCGCGGCGCGTAGCGATGTTATACTTAGCAGACACGATCGTTAGCGCGCATTGTATGCGTTGCGCTTGTCAGCTCAATATAGCTAGACCTGGTGAGGGGCCCTTTAAAGATGAAAAAAGAAATTAGGTATGTGGACGGCTACTTAGTGCTGTATGAATTCAAATAACACTGAAACAACGACTGATGTGGTTGGCTTATTCCTTGAGTGTCTTGGGATTCTGGCTATTACGCATGTGCTACCTATTAATAATGCCACCCATTTTTAGAGATCAAACTAATTTTGACCGCCAATCATTGCTGTTCGGAATATCACCCCCGGGAAGAAAAGATGCTGCCTCCGCATGCTTCGTCACATTCGAAGCTGGCGAAGCGAGCAATCAGAAACTTATGTTTTGTGAATGCGCTCCGCAAACCATGTCCTCATCGGGTGCCTGGGAGCTTTTCAAGACAAATAAAAATACGCCTCCATTCCACCCTGCGAAAGTGCATGTGCAGCGAATCTGTTGCCGACGTTGGACAATCACAGCCGACATTAGACAAGTACCACCACCCCAACTGACGTTAGACGACGTAAGACAAGCACCACAAACGACGTTACACAACCACAAACTGCTGATGTAATACGCCCCCCTTTTTCCAGCTGCCGTTTGAAGTCTGTCTGAGTGGCCGCGGCCGCTTGGTGGCGCTACTGTTTTTGGACAGTAAGACTTGCAGGAAGACTTGCAGGGATTAATGGACATCTGCGGTAAAGAGGGAGATAGCTTAGGTTTGAAGTTTAGTAAAGAAAAATCGGCAGTCATGATTTTTAATGATAATCAGGGCAGCGAGCATAGGATACGGGAGATTACGCTGGAGGTAGTGGATAAGTACAAATATCTTGGAGTGTGGATGAACAATGGGGCTGAGTACCTAACGGAACATGAACAATATGTAGCGGCTAAAGGTAGCAGGAATGCAGCTGTGATGAAAAATAGGGCACTGTGGAATTACAATAGGTACGAAGTGGTGAGAGGGATTTGGAAAGGGGTGATGGTCCCTAGTTTGACTTTCGGCAATGCGGTCCTGTGCATGAGATCAGAGGTTCGAGCAAGGTTGGAAGTTAAGCAGCGAGGGGTAGGTAGACTGGCTCTGGTAGCACACGGAAGTACACCAAATCAATGGGTACAGGGTGACATGGGATGGACGTCATTCGAGGGCAGGGAAGCTAGCAGCTAGAATTTGAGGAGCGATTGAGAGAAATGGCAGAAAAGCGGGGGGCAAGGAGAGTTTTCAGTTATGTGTACATGAGGAATGTTGACACAAAATGGAGGAAGCTGACCAGAAAATTGTCAATGAAATATTTGGACTGCAGGAGGGGTGCAAACCATGAAACAGCGGTTAAGAAAAAGTTTAAAGAAACAGAGAGGGGTTTGTGGAAAACAGGGATGCAGACGAAATCAGCACTGGGAACATACAGAACTTTCAAGCAAGAAATTGCGAAAGAAAATATCTATGATAATTCTTGGGGAAGCTCTTTGTTGTTTGAAGCCAGGACGGGAGTATTGCGGACTAAGATGTACCGAGTCAAGTACCAAGGTATAGAAACGTTGTGCGGCGCGTGTGGAGAGGAAGAGGAAACGGCTGAACACCTCATACTTTTCTGTAAAGGGCTTAACCCTACAGTGCAAAGCAACGGGGCTGATTTTGTAGCGTGAGCTACACTGGCCGAGGTTGAGCAGTTTCGCGTGGCTCCTGGAGAGCCGTGCTGCGCATGCGCGAGGAGCAGTGACGTCACACGGCGCACAGCTGGCGCGCCGGAGCTATTTTAGTACGCTGTATCGGAGCCGCCGCAGCGCGCGCCTCGCTTGTCTGCACATTCCAGAGAAGTGACGTCATAGCCGTGGCAGACGCACTGGCGCCGGCGCGACTGGCACGCACCGGGACGTCCTGATGCGCCGTTTCATCCCATCATCATCGCACCAGGGCGCCCCGGTGCGGTTTGCCGAATTCGCCATAAAGCGTTGACGACGACGGCAGCATGAGCAATTCGGCATGACAATGAAATGACGACAGTGTGACGATGATGGCATCACAACGGCTGCGCACCTGTGCTGTTTCCTAACTTCTTGTATTCGTGTTCGAAAATGAACTATTCGGTGTTTTCGAATATTGGAAACTAACCAAATATATCGCAAGAAACGACTGTTAAAGTCTGGCTACTGTTCTTCGTCTGCTAAGCCAAGTATAGAAAAATTATGAGAAGGTAAACAATGGCAAGAATTTTCGAAGCAATGAAGAAACGAAGTGGTTAATGCAAGCTTTACGGTTTCGCGGTGGAAGCCTACATGACAACCTGTGACTTTTGCTGGTAGTATGTTATTTGGCGTTTTTGGCAGGCCAGTCATGTAGCAGTTATGTCTTTTACGCTACAACCAGTGATGTTTTCCTTGCAACGGGCCTATTTATGCGTTCTACGACACACGTCATTCAGCAGCTTTTGTTTTTCTTCGTCCACAAATTCTGTATTTTTTTCCCCGGAAACCATTTATGTAGCGTTTTGGGAAAATTAGTCGTATAGCAGGCATTAATTCTGAGAATGTTTGCAAACCAGGTTTTAAAAACATTGAGAAGCTATTTGGGCATTTTTTATAGCGATAGCAATTAGAAGGACACTCCAAGCGAATTTTCACCGTCGTCGTCGGCGTCACCGTAGGGCTCCGCATATACAGGGTTTTTTTTTTTAGACAGGAGGAGGAATAAACGTTTATTTTCGAAACAGTATCCCGGGGCAAGCCCAATACAGATTTTTAAAATAAAAATTCGCAGCGAACGTGGCGTTTTGCAGACGAGTTCCTAGGCGAAGCCGACATACTTTGCCACTAATAACGTGAGCTTCAGAACAATAATTAGTGCCTTGGCGGCAGTTGTCTAAATGGCGAAATTATCCAGAATTTATAAATCATGGTTGACAGTCAGCGCTTCCGTCCTTTGTTTTCGTCCCGCCCCTGCGCTGTTCCTAGCGTTCCAGCATGTGTACCAACCAGCCCGAATCAGCTCTTTTATGCGTTGCCCTTACTACAGTAGCTAGGTCGGATGCAACTTCTGGGAAACCCCAAACTAGCTTTTCTTTACTTGCCGAACAGCAAGGTACCTTCTCGAAAGTAAGCACTCCCAAAATTCTGCGGACGGACGAGCCCGAAAAAAAAAAAAGCTCCTTGAATTAAGCGTCCCATTTGCTTAAAGTGGGCTGTCAGCGTCGAAAGGGATGTTGCTGCGCAGTCTGTTCAAAAGTGCGGCATCATAAACAGGTGCGAGAAGTGTAATTTGTGTATGATTCGGAGAGTAGCAGTGCAGCAGGAGGAGTGTGTCGGCTCCAACTACCGAATTAAGGGGGTGGGGGGGGGGGGGGGGGGGGCTGGAGGCCTCGGGACCCCTTAAGTGATTATCACTACCCCCCTCCGCCCGCCTTTGCCCCTCCCGTACTAGAACGACGAGGAAAGTTAGCCACCTTCCCTGCATGTACCCCTGCCGGTACCACGGAATGCCGCAGCTGTGGTCTCGTGGATGAGTGTCCGCCTCGGCTGCGAGAGGATGGTAGTTCAAAACCACACGCTACCGCCGGTAGCGGGTGTGGTTTTGGCGTCCCCTGGCAGGCGTCCCCCGGCTCAACACAGCTAGTTGGGCGAGTTGGTTCAGCATGGTAGGCGTGTAAATGCGCCTAAAAAAACAAACACGAAAGAAACCACAAGACACTCTGCTTTCTTTAGAGGTGAACTGTAGATTGTAGAGCATAGAGTACATAGATTTGGAGGGTCTTTTTATTACCAATTCTATGAAAATTTCCAACAAGTGCAATGAATATTTTCACTCTGTGTTTGCACCGGCTGAAGCTGAAACCACAACCCCCTGCGCAGGAGGTATTCGAGAACCGGACGGTATGTCAGATGTTGCCTTCTCAGAGTAAGAAATACTGTCGCTCTTGCCTGAGATGTACGCAAAAAAGTCTGTTGGTACCGATAACGTCCCGAAAAAGTTTTTAAAGCGTTATGTGGAATGGGTGGCTAAGTATTTAAATATTATTGTTAACGTGTCGCTAGAGCTGCACAAATTATCTTCTGACTGGTTAAGGGCTAAAGTCATATATACCCGTTCGCAAACACTGTAATGAGAACTAAAGGCCTATTTCAATCACGCCCACATGCTGTAAGATACTGGATTATACATTATCGAATAGCTTATTTGATTACCTTGAGGACTGTAATCTGTTGATTCCTGACCAAGATGGTTTCAGGCGCAAGTTATCAACGATTACTCAGATCGTAGAGACAGCCCAGGAGTTTGTAAAAGCGATTAATGGTAAAAATCAAACAGACGCAATGTGCCTCGATGTGTCAAGGACATTCGACCGGTTTATGCATACAGAACTCATAAAAAAGTAGAAGGTTTTGGAATTAATATGACTGTAGTCAAATGGGTAAAATCGTATCATTCTAGCAGAACACATCATGTAGAAATCAATGACGCAAAATATGGAATTCTTAGCGTTGCATCAAGTGTCCCCAATTGCTCCGTGCTTGGTCCCGTTTTATTTGTCTGATATAATAATGATATTGCAGACAGTCCCATCGAAAGGTACAGTTCGCTTATTCGCAGAACATTTTCTAATTTACACTAACGTAACACTCAAAGAAGATCAAGTCGCGTTAAACACGGCGTTAAGTTGTGCTCACGACTGGTGCGCAAAATGGACAATGAAAATGAATCATAGCAAAACCTCATTTATGAGAATAAGTAACAAACATATATTTACATTCGATTGCAAAATTGAAGGACACAAACTAAAGAAAGTGAACTACATCAAGTACTTAGGTGTCCCAATAACTAACACCCTAATTGAAATACACACGTTCACAGGTTGTACTGGGCAGCCGAAAGGAAATTGTGGATCTTAAGAAGACATCTAAAGCAAACACCCAATACAGCTAAAGTTAAAGCCCTCTCGAAAGTGGGCCCGACGGCATATGGCAGTAGACAGTTTTAGCAGAGCGTTCACGGTCTGCTCCGCTCAGGCCGGTGTATCCTAACGATTTGAGCACTACTGCTCAGCGGAACGCTAGCGGGAACGCTAATGCGCCTGCGCACAACGCTTTCATCGGCAGCGGAACGAAGAACGCTGCCCACGCTCCGCTACGAAGCCGTTTGAGCGGAGCGTTAAGCCTGTTTCACATGCAAGCGAAAACGCTCGCGATTCCCGCGGCCGCGGCGCAGAAACCTGTTTCGAACGGCGGCGGCGGCACTAGCGGCTGGAGCGGCGAGGTTCGGGCAAGTTGGAATTCTATCGCGGCGGCAGGGGCGGCAGCGCGGTTTCTGAGGTTTCTCTAACTATTGCGCAGTAGTTCTCCTAACTTGAACGCGGAACTCGTCCCGAGTAGTGAGAAGCAGTCATAACGATCACAATATGCCTTTCGGAGCGCCCGGACGAATACATTTAAACATTCCTTCTTACCAAGATCAGTCGAAGAATGGAACTTACTGCCGCGAGACACAATACAAACAGACTTACCACGTATATGTTTGAAAATTCCATACTTTGCTACTTCGGGACGCTTTACCTAGATGTACCAGTTATATTGAAATCGTGTTTCGACCACTGCTGTTTCGACACTGAAATGCTGATTGGTTCTCTGTTTTAGGCGTCTCTGTACACGGCGTCAGTCATAATGCGGTTACTGTGCATACTTGTAGTGCCGTGTTGGTTTGCTGTTATGTGCGCCGCGATTATGCTTCTACTTTGCTGTCGCTTCCTATTGTTTTTGTGGGATTGGGGCTTCGTTCCGCATTGTAAAGTTTCAAATTAGCGTGTTTCTTTTTCTGTGCTCTGATTGACGGTGTATTTTTGTATTTGTTGACGAAATATTTACCACCCGGTATTGGCCCGACAAGGGCAAACAGTATTAATAAATGAAATGAAATTGTTATATATATATATATATATATATATATATATATATATATATATATATGAACGAGAAGAAAGGAAACCGGGGGGCCCGATTTTTATTTATCATATAAGAAGCCAACAAACAGCGAAACCAAGGACAACATAGGGGAAATTACTTGTACTTTACTAATTGAATTAAGGAAATGATAAATAAATGAAACTGGATGAAAAAACAACTGACCGCAGGTGGGGAACGAACCCACGTCTTCGCATTACGCGTGCGATGCTCTCACCATTGAGCTACCGCGGCGCCGTTTTCCCATCCACTTTCTGAGATATTTATGTCTTACAACTAGAATTAACCCTGGGAGTGTTAGCCAGCGCCACCAATCACAAACACTGTTTGTTGGTTTCTTATGATATGATTAATAAAAATCGGGCCCCTCTGTTCCCTTTCTTCTCGCTCATTACATAACGAGGGCTCGAATCCGGCAACATTGATGCCTTCAGGTAGCATATGTGGGTTTATTGACCAGCCACCTTCACCCAAAAAGATCACGTACTCGTGACGCCTGCGGCAGAAAGGGTGTTCCACATCCGCCGCCTAGGTTTGTGGTTGGTGGCGCTGGCTAACGCTCCCAGGGTTAATTCTAGTTGTAAGACATAAATATCCCAGAAAGTGGATGGGAAAACGGCGCCGCAGTAGCTGAATGGTGAGAGCATCGCACGCGTAATGCGAAGACGTGGGTTCATTCCCCACCTGCGGCCAGTTGTTTTTTCATCCATTTTCATTTCCATTAATTTATCATTTCTTCAATTCAATTAGTAAGTACAAGTAATTTCCCCTGTATTGTCCTTGATGTCGCTGTTTGTTGGCTTCTTATGATATGATTATATATATATATATATATATATATATATATATATATATATATATATATATATATATATATATATATATATATATATATCAAGCCTTCGTCAAGAGTATAGTGAATGAGATAATCAAGAGTGAAGACTCTTAATGAAGGCCGGCCATAACATCGATATTAAATGTTCTTGCTTTTCTACGTATACCTGCACTTCTTTTAATATATATATATATATATATATATATATATATATATATATATATATATATATTGTTACGTGTGAAAGGACACAGACGAAAGAGGCTATTTACAGGCTATTTACACAGAAGCCAGAGAGCCAGGCCCACCATCGCTCGCACCAAGAGCACAGACACACTTCGTCGTCTTTCGCGCGGCGGCTCGTCTCTTCAACATCTTTCGATGTTATCGTAATACTACCCCCCCCGGCGGCAAAAGCGCCGTCACGGTGCTGTTAAATATCCAAGGTGCTTGGAGAGGTGTAGGGTTTGAGCCGGGCGACGTGGACAATATGACTGGTGGTCACAGCGGAGGACGTAGTGGGCGTGGCTAGAACAATTTCGTAGGTAACATCGGTCACCTGGCGGAGCACGCGATATGGGCCTGTGTAACAGGAGAGCAGTTTTTCACAAAGGCCAACTTTACGCGATGGTGACCAAAGCAACACGAGGGTGCCGGGCGCAAAATGCACATCACGGTGACGGAGGTCGTAGCGTTGTTTCTGTTTTTCTTGAGACACTTGCAGACGAGCACGCGCAAGTTGGCGAGCAAAGTAGAGCCTGAGTAGAGGACAGGTCCGCCGCAACCATTTTCTTTATGTTGGGATCGGCGCCCGAGGCTGGCGCGAGGGGCACGCCAAGCTCGGAAGAACCATCGGCTGATAAAGCTGCCACTTGATGGTCGCCGTGGCAGTCAACGTTGGCAAGGCAAATACCTTGCGGGAGAATTTGTTTTGCCAATCCAAAGTTGAAGATAGGCATGCGAGTGCAGTTATTAGTAATGGTAAGAATACTGTGAGGCACGGTGACGTCATACTGTAGTGGAATGTCGGGCAGAGGAGTGACGAGGTACTCGCCATCAGGAACAGGTGGGGAAGACAACAGTTCAATATAGGCTATTGACTTTGGTGGTAGGCGAATAAAGCATTTGGGGCGTAAGCGGCACTGGGGTTCATCAGGAGGTTCTGCGAGAATCGGCAACTCAAGGCGAAGAGTGCTGGCAGAGCAGTCAATAAGAGCAGAATGTGCAGAAAGAAAATCGAGTCCGAGAATTAGGTCGTGGGGCAATGAGCAAGCACGGTGAAGAGGACAGGAGTGTGGCGGCCGGCGATGCTGACACGTGCCGTACACACGCCGACGATAGGGACAGTACCGCCATCCGCGACGCGGACGACGCGTGCCGACGCTGGGGTGAGGAGCTTGCTGAGTCGATACCTGAGTCGTCGTCGGAAGGCAGCATTCATAATGGAAATATGGGCCCCTGTATCGATCAGTGCAGTGACAGGATAGCCGTCGACGTCAACGTCAAGAAGGTTTTGGTTCGTAGGCAACGTGAGCAGAGGATTTGAGGGCAGGGTCGACAACGCAGCTTCACCTCCAGAAGCTGCGGTGTCTAGTTTTCCGGCGGCATCCGGGAGGTGATAGGCGGCGACGAAAATCGACGGGGTTGGGGCGAACGAGACTGGTGGCGTCGAGGTGAGGGCGAGCGGCTGTAGCGACGGTTCGGAGCAGGGGCATCAGCGACAGTGGGTTCATGGCGGGAGGCATAGGGAACAGAAGGTCCGAAGGTGCGGGGATAAGCGGTGGCGTATGTCCGAGGAGGAGGTGGCCATCGGTTGCGGCAGTGACGAGCGACGTGGCCGATGCGACAGCAGTGGAAGCAGATCGGCCTGTCATCAGGGGTACGCCATTCGGACGGGTTGCGGCGAGATGTGGCAGAAAGGGACTGCCGAGGGCGAGGAGGGCCACTAGAGAACTGGGGAACGCTAGGTTGAGACGTTGAACACACGGAGTTCAGACCCATGTTTTCAAATTCCTGTCTGACGACGGCCTGAATCATCGCAATCGTGGTAGCTGGCGGATCAGGAGGCGTCGTGGAGAAAGCTGAGGAACAGGCAGCCTCGAGCTCGCGACGAACAATTCGGGTTACGTCGTCACAGGTGGTGGCCTGACGCGGTCGACCCTCACATGTCGACGTAGCAGCAGTGTTGGGTAGCCGCGTGATGTGGGGTGTGATACGGCGGCTCTTAGCGTGTTCAAGGCGACGGCATTCTTTTATGATGGCGTCGACAGTCGAGACGTTGCCGAAAACAAGCAAATTGAAAGCGTCGTCGGCAATGCCTTTTAGCACATGGGCCACTTTATCTGCTTCGGACATATTATCGTCAGCTTTGCGGCATAGAGCCAAGACGTCGAGGATGTATGAAACATACGGCTCTGTAGAGGTCTGCACACGAGACGCAAGAGCCTTCCTCGCGGCAACCTTGCGCCCAAGAGGGTCGCCGAACAGTTCCCGAAGCTGTTCTTTGAAAGTGTCCCAACTGGTGAACTCGTCGTCATGCGTTGGGTGCCACACGCGTGGGGTGCCGCCGAGATAAAAGATGACATTGGCGAGCATAATGGTTGGGTCCCACCTGTTATTAGCACTGGCGTGTTCATAGAGCTTTATCCACTCGTCAACATCCTGTCCCTCCAGGCCAGAGAACACACCAGGGTCGCGATGTTGGGCAACCGTGACGATAGGCGTAGTCGGGCGAGCCGAAGCCGTTGCAGAGGCGGTCTCGTCACCGGGGGGCATGGTGACAAGCCCGATGTACCGACCACTTCGGAGTTCCGTGGTGAGGACGGGGATCGCTAACCTCCACCAGAATGTTACGTGTGAAAGGACACAGACGAAAGAGGCTATTTACAGGCTATTTACACAGAAGCCAGAGAGCCAGGCCCACCATCGCTCGCACCAAGAGCACAGACACACTTCGTCGTCTTTCGCGCGGCGGCTCGTCTCTTCAACATCTTTCGATGTTATCGTAATAATATATATATATATATATATATGTTGTGTGTGTGTGTGTGTGTGTGTGTGTGTGTGTGGATTGTTGTAACTGCATATTTCTGTCATAATTTCTGCGCTATAACTATCTGATATTTGCATGTTTATATGCCCCCTCCTTATGTAATGCCTTTGAGCCCCTTAAAAAGAAAATCAACGAAAGTGTGAGAATTGAGCGCCGTATGTCAGACGCCATAGTGGAGGGTCCAGGATTAATTTTGACCAATCGGGGTCCTTTAACGCTCACTCAAGGCTCAGTACGCGACTGTTTTTCCGTTTCACTCCATCAAAATGTGGTCGCAGTTGCCGGGAATCGGTCCGTGACCTTGTGCTCAACGACGAACGATCTCAGCCCCTAAGCCGCCGCGACGAGTGTGCCTGAAATAATAAAAAAAGTTCTGGTTCGGATTCTGAACCAGCAATCTTTTCTTGCAGCACGAAATCGGCATTGAATCGATTCCAGTCGTGTTTGGAAGCGCTTTTACCATTTTATACTCTTAGTAAATCTAGTTGTGCCAAGTATTGCTTATTATTGGCAGCTGCCAACACGACAAAATAGGTTGTCACCGCATGAGTGGTTGAAAACATTGCAAAATTCAAGGGTATTTGAACTACATGTTAGACTGCACCAGCACTAAAAAACACTGATCCATGGACTGATTAATTGTATCGTGTTCCTTAAATAAAGATAAAAAAGTTCGCTTTGATGATGCCTAATTGAGTAAATGATTTACCGCGGAGCCCGTATAATAAATAGCCCTAAGTACAGCTAAACGACCCTCCTTCAAATATGAATGCTGAATAAGCGTGAATCGATGGGAGCGGAGCAGATTTTTCTCAATTTTTTTTTTGTGCCTCGTGTGGCCACTTTCAGTCGCAGCAGGCAAGTTCTAACAATTTTTGCTGATGATGTTTGTGGCATGGTCTGATTACCTAAGTTCTGTTTCTCTCCTTCAATGACGTTGTCCGAACGGGACGAAAATTAAAACTACCGCCGCCCATCACGAAATAATCGAACAGGCAGGCAGAAATTGTGCGGCGCGGCACCCTAGAGCCAATCTCGGTCTGAGCAAACACTGCAGGGAAATACATTGCGTTCTACATCCATTGTCCCGAGACTTGCGTGTCTACAAAACTCTTCAAACTTGAACCTCAAGACAGACTTAGACCTCACGTATCGTGCACGTGCACGAGGCTGGGCGTATTGGTCTCGGCCTCTCATCTGATCCAGAATGGCGATAGCAGCTTGATACATCGCTCCGTATACAGCGCTCCTCCTCGCGCCCCTACTTTAGGCTTTTCCTCAAGCAGTACCACCTTGTTGTGAAGCACGCTTCTCAGGAGAGAGTAGCCAACGAAACAAAAAAGTTTGTCGGGAGAGTGATCGGGAAGCTACGTAGAAGAGAAAGGAATGGGCCACGTTGTAGAGGAAGAGACAACAAAATAATATTTGACCCACGAGGAGAAGATAGCGCAACGCTTAGTACACGGTGTTTTCGTTCAGCCTAGAACATGTTTGTCGTGTGCCCAGTAATGAAAGAAACTAAAGAAAGAAAGGAAATGGATGGTCGGGAGGACAAGAGCGAATGAATGTTTCCCATTGATTGGCTCAACCCAGGCGCCCATTCCTCGTCAGCTTCGAGGCTGCACCGCGGCGATTGGTCAGTTGGCGTCGGTGCAGTCGACGTCACTCCTTGGAAATCGTCCCTGAAAGGACAGACGCGGACGAACGCCCCACTTTACTCTCGCCCTACATCCCTCACCGCCCTCGTTTCTCATAGCCTCACCGGCAAGTTTCGCTCCACTTTTAATGCGCATAAAAATTAGACCAACGTCTTTCCCCAGTTTTTTTTTTTTCAAGTTCACCCAGTCGCGGCCGCCAGCGAGAGAAGAAAGGAGGTAAAAGAAAAGAGGAAGCCACGAGACGAAGAGCAGCGGATGTCGATACTCACGGCCGTGGCCGCTGTCATTCCTGAGTCGGGACCCACGCCGAGGATGGCGGCGTTTACGCTGCCTCTCTTTTTGCTGGGCCTCGTATGGCCAGTGAACGCCGTCGACGTGAACCTGGGTAAGTGACGCCTGTGTAGTAAAGGGTCCCAGTAGGAGTGAATGTGGCCGTTTGACGTACCAAAGCTGCAATGCGAACTATAGGGGACGCCGTAGTCTTTTAAAGAACTCCGGATAAAGTTTGGCCACCTGGAGTTTGCTAACGTGCGCATAACTATAAGCACTCAATTCATTCTGCGAGGCAATTAAAGCACTTGTCTCGCCAAGGGCGGCTTCGGCGCTTCCATTGCCATTTTGGTAGCGCCGAGGCCCAGTAGGCAGCTTTGTGCTGACATTTGATCATGGGACTGTTCTCCTTCGTGCTTGTCAGCCCATATTCACTGTGATTTTTTTTCCCGTCAACAGTGAAAATTGTCGATAAGTAGTGACTAGACTAGACTAGAGCACAGTGTCTGATCATGAGTTATCATCTCCAGGCCGAACTGTTTTGTTTCTGTATTTGAATGGCTCAAGCAGCATCTAGATACGTCTTCCGGTGTGTTCTCTTGAGGAGAAGGATGTTTAGAACACATTCGGGTCAAGCAGTCTGAGACTGCATTAAGAAATCCCCTCTCACGTAAGAGTGTTTCCTCATTGGTCGTGATAATGAGACGGACACTCGAAAGCAGCACTTCCGTAAGAGAAGTTTTGTCAATGCAGGCCCTCGTGTGGGCCTATATTACTAAGTTCCTCTGGTGCTTGTAAAAACAGCAGCAGCACAATCGCACACTGACAGGTTGTCTAAAAACAAAATTAAGATGACGGAGTAGTGAGGGATGCTGAAAAGTTATGTATGGTTGTGCTACCTGGAAAAGAAGTCCAATTGGAATTTGTGATAAATTAGGCCCATAGTTTAAACTCTGCCTATCTTAAAGCTATATTATGCAAGAGTCGACCTATTTGGGCCATAGTAGTCTTATGAGGCATGGCAACCTACTCTACAAGCCTGTCACCCTCGGACCATTACAACGGCGGCCCTTTCATCAGGAGCATCTAACACTCGCAGCTCAAGCCGACAGACATGGTTAAACTGTAGCGTGCACCAAGATCGAAGTACACAGGAAAGTTGAGAAACAAGCGCTGACTCGCAACTCAGTTTATTTTTGGAAAACATGGCGCATATAAACCCCAGCTAACAACAATGAGCATGTGCAGAAATCTTTACAGTTTAACCATGAATAATTACCAACTCGCCCAACTTTCAGTTATTGGCAATTCAAGCTGAGATCATTCCTATTTTTTTCGCAGGTGCGTATTTTTCTCGTCGTTTTACAAAGGACGAACGCGGCGCATTTGTAAATTATTTAATTAAGTGTTAAAAATACTGCAAATGGGAAATGAACTCGCCTCTCGGCGTGAAGTACATTATTCTTTTTTTTCTGTCTTCTTATACGATATGAATACATATACAAATGCACTACGAAAGAAGTAAGGAAAAAAGTTAATAGCAAGACAAACGAATAATCAAAGAAAGTAATTGACGACCGAAATGTACAAAGCGGGCACCTACACAACTCACCCATGCAGCCATGCACATTACATAAACAAAAACTACAATTTTGTATTACGCGCGTAGTCTTTTATTTTACCTGAATTTTCTCCCCGTGATTGTGATAGCTAGCTTCTGTACAAATCTTATTTCTTGTCGCTATATCATCTTTCAACCATTCTTCAGCATACATTGATCCGGAATTAAATGTGAACAAATAGGTAATGTAACCTCCTTGCAATTTATTGTCTGAACTTGCTTCTCGAGTTCTCGGTATTGTTTTTTTTTTCTTTTTGTACGACAATTATTTCGTTCTATTGTACCATTCCATATAACACCACAGAACACGGACGCCTACACGTGGCGTGTGTATGCCACCACGCCTGAAGAATACAAGTCCACTTGTCGAAACGTTGGCTCCTGCTCTCACGTTGTTCTCGGGTTGCTCATCGTCTTGAATTTCCATCTCCCGCATTACCCGTGTTTTTCCATGATTTCACTATGTAGCACACGTCACAGCTAAAGTGGTAAGTAGGGCAAGTATGTTTATGCAGATGGAGGAAACAGCACGATAAACGGAGTGATCAAGGACATAACAGCATTGAATTTAGAACTCCTCAAGCAACCATTTGCGACATTTACGTTGCCTCCGTCCAGTTTACTTTTAATAAATAAATGGAAGGATATAGTAAAATTTCGATGATACGAATTTCCGGGGCCTCAAAAAATATTCTTATCATCCCGAAGTTGAACTATCCATAACAAACTACAATCGCGGACCGAAGTGAAGGTAGGATAATCTTTTGTTCTTGTAGTGATTGCTTTCAGTCAGAGACGTCCTTAATGACTTTATATTAGGTCTTTATTTGCCCAAGGCTGTCGACTAGACACCTTTAGAATGCGTAAAACTTCACCTGAACCTGTTTATGAGGCGCATTGTGCCAAAAGCGGCTGTACTTTTACAATGCTAAACGCCAAGAGAGTTAGTGCTCGTCGAATAGTTACAACATAAACTAAAAAAAAAAGTCTCGAACTGCATCTCATCATACAAATTTTGTCTGCTGCCTCGGTAAATGCAGCATTGCGTTGTGCTTCTCGAGGATGTATGTAAAGTTCCATGTCATTCATGATGGGCTCGTCATACGCACTGAGTACCCAGTTAAACGTGTGATGCACTAGGGGGAATCGAAGCGAACTTTAAATCTACACCCAGGAGCAGTTTTTGCGCGACAAGTGACTCCAGTGAGCATTAACGGAAACGTATTCGTAATATAAGATAGAAGCATGACTATGGTGTCGTAAGAGCTAGTTTGTTGTAGCTAGCACGCTCATCGTTAAAATAAATATTAGCAAAAAACATTATGCAGCAGATCCCACGCATTCGCCTTATACAAAACATTTTTTGAGTAGCTGGCTGTCTAGCAAGTTTAGGGTTCTGCAAAGCGTTGCCAGATGGACCGACATGTTTGTGCAAGGCGAGCAATGTTTTGTGTGACTCGATCGTGTGTGTGAAGACAGCATAAAAGAGATGACGATAGTACGACGGCAATGGCATCACCACCGATTTTTTCTACACCGGCAAAGAAATTTCACAACCTGTTCGGTTACGACGTGGGAGGATACCGAAGGCGGCACAATATGGAAACACTGGCGCACTCTCGCTTTTATGAACAATCTGTTGCTACGACTCCGAGGCGCGGCGGAAGCGAATTATATTGGTAAGGCTGACAATTTTGCGCGCGTTCGATTCCTGCGTCTGTGGTGCGCGGGCGCACGTGCTCTAGAGTTTTTAAAAGAAATTTGTGACTATGCGGCTTGACACACGTTCCAATCGTATCAAAACACTATCCGAGCGGACAACTTTCTGTGGCAATGAAGGGAAAGGTACGGAGGCAAAGTGCGCACAAAATGAGAGCGCTCCTGAAAAGGGTGCCGCACTTTCGTCCGCGTTAGTTTAAGGTGGGGAAGAGAAAGCATAAACGCTTCACTTACAACAACAAAATAAATCAAAACAAACCGTTGAGTTTCAAATTTCATTAATTTTTCCGCTGATTTCAACCGCATCCGGGCAAATGCAAAACCGCCGCACGTGGACGCTACGCCGATTCAGCATCTGCTCGACGAAACCAAAAGCATTGTCAAGTGCTGCCGGACTACTTGGTGCGGTAACGCATGTGCAGAAGCTCCACACCCCAAGCTTTCCCTTCATTGCCCCAAAAAGATATATATATATATATATATATATATATATATATATATATATATATATATATATATATATATATATATATATATATATATATATATATTACGCATCGCACGCGTAATGCGAAGACGTGGGATCGTTCCCCACCTGCGGCCAGTTGTATTTTCATGCATTTGCATTTCCTTTAATTTATCATTTCTTCATTTCAATTAGTAAGTAGAAGTCACTCCCCCTATGTTGTCCTTGGTGTCATTGTTTGTTGGCTTCTTGTGATATACATGCATACATACATACATACATACATACATACATGCATGCATGCATGCATACATACATACATCCATACATGCATGCATACATACATACATACATGCATGCATGCATACATACATACATACATACATACATACATACATACATACATACATACATACATACATACATACATACATACATACATACATACATGCATGCCATATATCCCCTCTATTTTCCTTCTCCTCGTTCATTTGTAGCGAGGGTCTCGAATTTGGCAGCCTTGACAGCATTATAGGTAGCATAAGAGGGTTTATTATCCACGTGCCTGCATGCCCTCCTAAGTTCAGGTGTTACGTGAAACCATCGGGCAAAAAGAGATGTTCCACATCTACCTGCCATGGGCACTGAGTGACGCTTGCTAACTCTCCCAGGGTTACCCAAGATAGTGGATGGATTGATGGCCGTCACCGTAGCATAATTGGTAGTGCAACTCACGGGTAACGCGGTGGTTGTGGGTTCGTATGCAACCGGCTACAAGTTATATTTTCATCCGCTTTCATTTTCCCTTCTCCTCATTACTTTCTACATTTCAATTTCAAGCACAACTAGTTATCCCTATGCATTCCTTGGCTTCATTGCCTGTTGGCTTTTGTGATCGTGATTAACAAAAAAATCGAGCCCCTCTGTTTCCCCTCTCCTCGTTAGCACGCACACACGCACACACGCACACACACACACACACACACACACACACACACACACACACACACACACACACACACACACACACACACACACACACACACACACACACATATATATATATATATATATATATATATATATATATATATGTGTGTGTGTGTGTGTGTGCGTGTGTGTGTGTGTGTGCCTATCTGTTAACTACTTAAAAAATAAATTTTGTTCATTAGTTTTTTTCAGGGTAACTTTGGCAGCGGCATATTATTTCCGCCTCGCCGCAGAGCTCGTATGCGAAGACGACATGCGTCTCACGGTCATAGGTTTTTACAAAAATATGCATTGTCAAAAAAAAAAAAATTCAGCATGTATATATTTGTCGTTGGTAGAACAGAAGTATGCGTGCGTATCTGGCCTAATCAAGGCAGGTACGGTTGGAACTTTGTTTGGTCATACATGTTCCTCAAATGAGTAACCTTTTGACTAAACTGAAATTTCGAAGAAGACAGTTGCCTGTCGTTGCCACTTGTTTAGGTGGAAATACGCTTCTATTTCGTGAGTGTTGTAAATTGTACACTTATTGCTTTTCAGGTCTTGCTCAGACCATGCATGTGTGATGTATTGGCTGTCATCTGTGTAGGTCTCGCATACAGAGATAAACTCGCTGCAATAAATATCTTGCGAGAAGAAACAAAAATGAATCGGTGGCCTTCAATAGTTTCAGGCATGTTACAAATGCGACAGTCAATAGACGAAACGAGTGTCATTTTTCCGAAGACATATTCTAACTCGCAAAGTGTCGGTGTGTAACTACTTCACACGGAAAGTTTTGTGAAAGGGAGAATTGGCATTTTACGAACCCTTGCAAGTACATCATTTGCTTGTAATCCAATGAATATTGAGCGATAAAACGGTGGCGTGAACAGCATCCGTATGAAGTCTTTGTAAATATGTTTCCGCGACATAGAGTACATACAAGTGTATAGTCTTTGGAAAAACTAACAGTCAGAAAAGCAACTGGAAAATACAATTCACGTATGCATCTTCATAAACAAGGTCGAGAAAGGAAATTGGAAGACTCAACCAAATCTGGCAAGACACGGACAAGTTTAACCTGTTACCCCAAAGCATCCCACTTCATTATAATGCACAGTTGCATTCTCAGACGGTGCTTTCTTGTGTTACGACAAGAATTGTGGCGTAGGCTACCTCGTGTGAGCCGCTGATTAAAGCGAGGGTTGAACAGGGTGCACTTCACTTATGGGGAACGTAAAAAGATGCACAAAATTACGAAGAACAAAAAGTAAATGTTATCGAATGCAAACGCTAATGCACGCTCACAAATAAAATAAAAAGGTGAAGGAAACGCTAAGCAAGAAACACGAACACGGGCCGCATAACGTAGATATACAGGCAGCAAACATTGCATATAAAACATTACAACGTTACAATATTGAGTATAAATGAAACCAAAATAACTGAGCAATGCATAGGTCGCGTGTTGCGCCATTCAAGGATGGCTTGAGGGAGTCATTCGCCCCCGAAAACAGCAGCAGAGGCACAAGCATTTTGTTTACATTATCATACACTTTGACAAAACCATTATTAAACACGTCACGAGTTCCTGCCCTTTACCGAACGTCATGCATTAGCATACATTCATTCACATAAGCATCATACACCAGCACAAGTACTCTTTACAACATCATACATTTCATATTTGCCGATGATTTATTAATCACTCGATCGGATCGACTGATCGGGTGATTGATTGATTGTAAATTACCTTATTAAAAGCGTCACGGATAGGTCTAGCTGGTGACCTTCCATAGTGATTGTATACAACACAAATTCAAGACATATGACGTAGAAAGACGCGACGAGGACAAACGTTGACTGCCAACTGGTGTGGCTTATGGCTAAACAGTGCAGACGACGCGACCTGGGAAAAAATGGACAGGCAAATGCGCTTTTGTGAACGGTGCCTCCCCCCCCCCCCCCCCCCCCCCCCCTTCCGTCTATAGCCCGCAATAAACCAAATAATAAAAGGTAGAAGTAAAAAAAACAAAAACAAGAAAATGTTTAGAAATAGAAGGCAAAATTCACGTGAACACTATCACCCCGCACGCATGCTCGCGCTTTCCAAATACACCAACTCTTTGTCAGAAAGATTGCTGTTTACTGAGGCATACACTGTCCTCTCATGCTATCTGTAAAGCTTCAATGATTATGCGTGTGCAGTATACTTGCCTGTGACAGATGTGGGCTCAAACTGAGGAGAACAGCCCCAAGAGAGACAAAAATCCCGGCAGAAACCATACTCGATGATTATCGAAGTCAATGCGAAGCATTTCTTCCCTGCACGTGGCACAAATCCCGAACGAACTCGCGTCCTCCCGGGGAAACGCTCGCTCGAGGACCGCCACATGCGCGGGCCGCGACACCCTGACGACGTACGATCGGAACCAGATGCCTTCGCAGACGTTACACGCCGCATCAAACTCATCTTCGACAAAGTACGTTTGAAAGCACGCGTCTGCGTCCCGCAAGTGCCGGTCCTTCAATCGGCGCCGCTTGGCCTCAGCGGCCTGTTCAGCGGCCGTTCTCTTGCCGCATCGCTTAGTATTCTTGCTCGCGCTCCACGGCCACGCGTATTTTGCCCGTCCATCGCTTCGCCTCCTGCCTCGCCGCTTCGGTACGCATCGCATACCTCTGTCGTCTCTGCCAAGCTAAAAGTTACCGCGGTCTTTTTGTTTTGCCCCTTGAAGGTTAGGGGCTAAATGAAACCTTAATCTGCGCCTCCTGGATGAAGTACAACAGGACTCTCGGTGTCCTCTTTCACAATGGTGACCGACCCGTGAGCTGAATGCAAAACTAAACGTGGGCTGTGAAGGATGCCGTAGGGAACGGTTCCAGGTTAATGTTGACCAACTGGCTTTTTTTTTTTTTTTTGTTATCGTCACCGACATCTCGGTACACGTAAGTTTTCACTTTTCGTTTATCGGTTAGCGTCTAGCATTGGAGATGTTAGCGTTGGCAGAATAATTCCGCGGTACGATGAAATTATGCTTGTTTAAGTTCACGCCGGGTGCAACGCTGTTTTTGAAGCACTCATTACCGAAGAAAACGGCGACAATGCTCTGTGGATGAATCAAGGGCGCAAACATGACGCAATGTCCTCTTTATTAGAATCCCCTCCCTCAAAAGTTTTCGGAACACGGGATCCGAGTAAGATCTAAATTTCATCGTAGCCTAGGCACAGGTCCTTCAACCGAAAGGTAGAGTTGACGCTTCTCCGTACAATCATTGCATTTCTGACATACATTTCACACTCTGTGGTGAAGTCGCCAGAAAACTCAACTTATTCTCATTTTCCGTGCTCTGAAATATTCTGAGGGCGGCTGTACGTTGCCTCTGTGAAGGCAGTGCTGATTTGATTGTTTATTTGAGCAGTGCGCAAGAAGATTCACATTTTCCAACACCAAGCGTCCTACATGGTTGGCTGTGTCACTAATGTTTGGCTACTATATGCTATAATGACGAAGAAATTGCGGTCACTGACCAAGTCAATGGTGAAAATAACACAGAAATAACACATCTGTGTTATTTTCACCATTGACTTGGTCAGTGACCGCAATTTCTTCGTCATCATGTTACCTGACCAGACGAACTTTCGTCCAACTCTTGATATATGCTATAATGCATCTTGTAGTGGTTCCAATGCATTGGTCTGTTCAAATGTAACCTGCACGTAATTTCTAATAGCTGATCATTGGAAAAAGCTATTGTCCTGTACTTACATTAATTTACATTTCGAAAGAACGCTGCCGCATCACTGTCCTTTTTACCTTCCTTTTATTTTTATTGTTATCGACGCACAATACAGGTCAGACTATTTCACTTTTATTCTTGCTGTCTATCTCAGGCACACGTGTCAGCCGCGTTACACGCACGGCGCTCTTTCTCGGTCTATACCACAATCACAAGGCGCATGCGCAGACGTTTGTGTACGCGTTCCATTTCGTCTTCGAGCCGTGGGCGGCACGAAATGACACACTAGCTGAAAGCCAGAACAACGGCCGACAGAATGGCAGAAGACAAAAAAAAAAAAAAAAAAAAGAAAGAAAGAAAAAAAAATTAAGGGGAATTGAGAAGAAGCGAGAGGAAAAATGAATCTGGGAGAGGAAAGAGGGTGAAAATTGTTTTCCCACCCCATCACGTCATCGACGTGGAGACGCTTTCAAAAGACACGGGACACAAAGAAGTGCGCGGGCGTCCGCCCGACCCGCCGTCTTCGATCCCCCACCTCGTCTTTTGGTGCTGGCGCGAGTCGGGCACCGGAAGGATTTCCAATCGATGCCCCCGGCACGAGCTTCACGGTTTTTTCTCGTCGCGGTTCACTTTCTCGAGTGTTTCACGAGCATGGGCTGGCGGGAAAAAAGAAGAAAAAGGAGTCTGTGAGGTGATGCAAGACCGCATACACGAGCGAGACATGCCACGCAGAGAAATGAGGAACACACGTCTTGATTGCAAATGAAAACTCTGTGTCTGTGGGCGGGTTATGCGAGGCTAGCACATATTCTTCTAAATTACCCTTTAGCAGTCCAACAGCAGCGGATGACTCAGCTCAATCGTTAAGCTAATAAGCTCAGTCTCTTTCACACGCACTAAGGTAACATATCTTCCCATATACGCAACGACTCGGTCACATTGGTAACACTTCCAGTCAGTACTGATCCCACCAGTACCTCTAACCCTCATCAGTCGCGCAACTTTCGACATTTTCAACTTTTTCATTTCTCCTTCTCTCTTAAACCTGTCAAGAAACGGCTTCTTAACTTTACTTTATCAAAATAAAATGCTTCTCAGATGTCTTTCCCCTGTATTGACCAATGTATCATATATGCTAAGCTTACTTTGATACCTCAAAATGCTGATTGGAGCGCGGGAAATCTAATGCAAAGCCCATAGTCGCGTTATTGATATGCTGGAGTAAATTTTCAGCCATGGATAGTTTAGCAAACCAATTACTGGTTAATTATTTAATACAGTAATTAGGCTTTAATTTAAAAAAGCATTTATTTTTCTCCAAATTTACTTTCCATGGCCAGGAATAAATGTCAACAATTTTTTTGCAATTTTCCTTGATGTGGAACTGCGCCTGGGCATTAAAGGGTTAAACCGCAAAACGTTCCGAATAACTCACTTTGTTAAAGCCAGTTTATTACATAGTTACTATTATTGTTAGTCTTTCACGAAGAAACTGCAAGTATTCTTGGCATATTGAACTCTTGCCTCTAGCTTTTAGCCCTCAGGAGCCGTAGTTAACCGCCGCTAAACAGTCGTCAGCTGGAGAGCAGCTAATGACTGCATAACATGCTAATGAGAATAAATAAATAAATAAATAAATAAATAAATAAATAAATAAATAAATAAATAAATAAATAAATAAATACACGCACCGTGTGATCTATTTTAATGAAAGCAGATTTAAAATTAAAAAGGATTTAGCCAATGTGATGATGGTTTCATCACTATTCGTTCTTTCAGCACGGCAGACACTACAATATGGCCGAGTAGCCGTAGCAGTCCGTTTGCTAATTGACTAAGATTAGTTATATACCTTTCGAACTCAATGTTTTCACGCCATCATTGCGATGGTAGTATTGGAGAAGGACGCCGCATGAGGCAAAAGCAGTTTACGCTGTTTTAAAAATGCCATCAGTTGTTGAGGTATTCGTCGAAAAAGAATTCGCCTTTTGTCGCTCCAGTACCGTAACTAGGCACGCGAAGAGTTCCAGAGGAACTGCCCACGTATAATGCTTCCCGCGTGGTTTGGTTTCTTTACGTCAACCGGTCGAGCACCTGTGCGCGCTTCTCAACAACCTGTGCCGCGATGACGATGCCTCGGCGATCTACCGTCGCTTGCGGCATATTCGCGCGAAGACGGACCGGACGCTTCAACAGGTTCTTGCAGCGAGCTGCTTTACGTCATGGAAGAGAGAGAGAGAAAGAAAGGGAAGGAAAGACAAGGAGGTTAGCCAGTGTAAATACCGGCTTGCTACCCTGTACTGGGGAAAGGGGTAAAGGGAATGAAAGGTGATAGAAGAAACAAAAAAAAAAAACAAAAACAAAAAAAAAACAATAATAATAAAAAATAAGAAATAAAATAAAATAAATAAATAAAATAAAATAAAATTCGCGCAATAACGCGACCCTACGCGCTACAACGTTCAAAGCCGGTCGCACAATTCACAAGTCCTTAAGAACTTCAGCAGAGCCCTTAAGGACTTGAGTGCCGAAGCCCGTCTAGACCAGTGTCCTAAAACTTTTTCCTCTGTGAAGGGGCGATTGTCCAGTTTTTCAAGCGCAGTCGCGAGCGCTTTTCTTGCCACATTGTAGCGGGGACATTCACAGAGGAGGTGCTTGATTGTCTCCTCGCAGTCACAGTTGTTGCAAGCGGGGCTGTCGGCCATTCCAATGCGGAAGGAATAGGCGTTCGTGAATGCCACGCCGAGCCACAGGCGGCACAGAAGTGTTGCTTCCGCTCGTGGTAACCCTGGTGGAAGACGGAGTTGCAGATGTGGATCCAGTCTGTGGAGGCGTGCGTTGCTGAAGTCACTGGTGTTCCACAGAGTCTGCGTAAGCTCGCGTGCGAGGGAACGAAGTTTTGTGGCTGCGTCTGTTCTCGACAGTGGTATCGATACAATAGGGGCACCATCGTGGGCCGATCGGGCAGCGTCATCCGCACTGTGATTTCCCGAAATTCCGCAGTGACCCGGTATCCACTGGTAGATGATGTTGTGCCCCTTGTCGGTAGCGTGATGGTGAAGTAGTCGGATGTCTGCGACTAATTGTGCGTTAGGTCCGTGGTTGAAAGGGGACAGCAGGCACTGGAGAGCTGCCTTCGAGTCACAAAAGATGGACCATGACTGTGGTGATTTGGGACCAATAAATTCCAGAGCAGCACGGATAGCTGCGAGTTCTGCAGCCGTCGATGATGTAATGTGAGACGTCTTGAATTGGATGGTGACAGATTTCACGGGAATTACCACTGCTCCGGCTGAACTTTTGGAGGAGACAGAACCGTCCGTGTAAACGTGGGTGCGTTCTCTGTGCTTTTCATGCATGAATGAAAGCACGGTTTGTTTGAGGGCGAATGACGACATCTCGGTTTTCTTTTTGATACCGGGAATTACAAGAAGGGCTTGGATTGGATGCAGGCACCACAGAGGTAGAGATGGTCGTGCTGCAGGCGTGAAGTTCGATGGTAAAGTTCCATGGCTGGCGGCAATAGTCCTGCTAAACGCTGAACGAGGTCGAGTGGCAGGAAGGGAGGCGAGATGATGCGATGGAAGTCGGGCGAAGTGCCTGATGTGCATCCTTAAAGCGTCTACTTGAATGTACGTATTGATGGGGTGATCATGCGCGATGGCTATTGTTGCTGCCGTTGATGCACACCTGGGAAGGCCAAGACATATTCTCAGAGCTTGAGCTTGCACAGACTGGAGGGCACGGAGGTTGGTCTTACCGGTCCCACTTAGTACAGGTAAGCTATAGCGTAGGAGACCCAAGAAAAGTGCGTTATAGAGCTGGAGCATCGCCCTCACAGATGCACCCCATGACTTTCCCGCGAGAAAACTGAGAATATGGGTTACCATGGCCAGCTTCTTTTTTAGGTAGCAGATATGAGGACTCCAGGAGAGGTCTCGATCGATTGTCACTCCTAGAAAGCGGTGCGTCTTCTCGTAGACGATTGGCTGTCCATTAATTTTGACAACATACGGTCTCATTGCTTTGCGCGTGAAAGCGACCATAGAGCACTTCTCTGATGACACCTCCAGACCTCGTACTCGAAGATAACCTGATGTAATTGTGGCCGCTTTTTGGAGTCTGGCGCGCACCTGGGGACGCGTAACCCCTGATGACCAAATGCATATATCGTCCGCATAGATCGACACATGGACGGATTGCGGAAGGGAATGAACCAGGTCGATGAGCACTAGATTAAATAGAGTGGGGCTCAAGACTCCACCTTGCGGTACGCCACGGTAGGTGTTGTGCTGCGATGTCACACCGCCCTCTGTTTGCACAAAGAACGACCTGTCCTTTAAATAGCTGTGTATCCATCGAAAAACAAGGCCACCTAGGCCGACATCGCCCAAAGCGTCCAGGATGGCTCGATGAGTTATGTTGTCATAAGCGCCTTTGACGTCCAGGAACATCGCCGCTGACAGTCTCTTTCGGGTTTTTTCGTGCTGAACCGACGAGACAAGATCTATGACGTTGTCTATAGAAGAACGTCCACGTCGGAAGCCTGCCATAGCGTCGGGGTATATCTCGTACCGCTCTAGGTACCACTCCAGACGTGTCAGCAGCATCCTCTCCATCACCTTTCCTAGACAACTGGCCAGAGCAATGGGACGATAAGACGCCACGTCTAGAGGTGATTTGCCTGGTTTTAGCAGAGGCACAAGGCGGCTGGACTTCCATGCAGCAGGAACCACTCCTTCACGCCACGAATTATTGTAGACGTCCAGAAGAGCATGCCGGGCTGTTTGACCGAGGTTGGCAAGAGCTGCGTACGTCACCCCGTCAGGTCCGGGCGATGAGGAACGTCTGCACGCTGCCAATGCTGCTTGCAACTCCTCGATGGAGAACAGATTGTCCATACGAGAATCCTTCGAGATGGGAACGTCATAGGGATCAGGTGCGGTGAATGAGGATGGTTGGCCGGCAACCCTCAAACAGAAGTCCTCCGCTACGTCGATCTCTCGCCGACCTTGGTAGAGAGCCAGGCATTTGAAGGGGTGGCGTTGTTGCGGCGATGTTCGAAGACCGCGCACCGTCCTCCATATATATGACAGGGGTTTATGTGGGTCAAGGGAATCACAAAAAGTCTTCCACCTTAGAGACTGCAGTAAGTTGATCCGACGCTGGATCTTCTTCTGTATGCGTCTCGACTCCCTTAGGTCGTATATGGACTTGGTGCGCCGGTAGCGTCGTTCAGCGCGACGGCGAATTGCTCGGAGGCGTTCCAATTCCGCTTCGAATTCAGAAAATCTTGGTATAGGCCTAAAAACGCTTGTGGCCTTTTGAGCAGCGTCATTAATTAGCTCTTCGATGTTTCCAGGTATACAGTTCTGAGAATTTTGACACATCTGCTCCATGAGGAGTGTGTATTTCGGCCAGTCGATGCGTTGAACTCTGGTATAGTGTGACTTGCCGATGCCTTCGACCTTAACATATGTTGGAACATGGTCACTACCATGCGTTTCGTTGTCTGGGAACCATTGCACACTGCTACTGAGGGATCTTGAAACAAAAGTTAAGTCCAGGCAGCTGCTGTAAGTCAATCCCCGCAGAAAAGTGGGACTTCCATCATTTAGGCAGCAGAGTTCATGGTTCGACGCGAAAGTTAGTACACGTCGTCCTCGGCAATTCATCTTTAAACTTCCCCATAGCGGATGATGCGCATTGAAATCGCCGGTAACAATCCATGGTCCAGGTGTCGCTTTTAAAATTGCACTTAGTCTTGCGTTGTTAAATCGGCTCGAAGGTGAAATGTAGGCACCTACGAGCGTGAGTGTGACGTTCTTGCATTTTACCGTCAAGCATACGTACTGATTGTCGTCATCAGGTGCCACTGGGTGTAAAACATAAGTGAAATCACATCTGACATAGACGATGACTTTGCTGCGGTCGCTACAGGTGTCAGACATGAAAGCTTCATATCCTGATAAACGGATCGCGCTCTCAATGTTTGGCTCACAAATAACTATGATTGGAAATTTGTTCTTAAAAACAAAGGGACGAAAGGCCGAAATGCGGGATTTAAGGCCACGGGCATTCCACTGGAAGATAGACGCTTCCTTGACTTGTTTAAGGAACGAGTGCCGAGGAGCAGCCATGGTGCTTCTCAAGACTGGTCAGTACCGGATTCAGCGCATCCAGTATCTGAAGCGCACCTCGAGCCGCCGGAGTGTGTATGGACGTCAGGAGAACACGGAACGTGTTCATAAGGGCCCTCATCATGGTGACAA
The DNA here is from genome assembly GCF_013339745.2 of Dermacentor silvarum. Taxonomy (NCBI): domain Eukaryota; kingdom Metazoa; phylum Arthropoda; class Arachnida; order Ixodida; family Ixodidae; genus Dermacentor; species Dermacentor silvarum. Next base: position 35,111,215 of record NC_051154.1, read on the forward strand.
CTTGTTTGTCGTCTTCTTGGCGGCTGTCCGAAGGTGAAGCATGATTCGGCGAGCGTGCGTCATGTAGCTTCTCCGCTGGTTGGTCTAGCCTCGGCAACGGAGGCCACTCCTCGCGTGAGGCAATGACATTCGAAGTTTTCTGCGTAGGATCCTCGCTGCTAGTATTGCTAGTTGTCTGTGGAAGTATGTGGACTGTCGGCGGACGTGGTGTATCCTTAGCAATAGCAGTAGGTTTCCTCGAAGATCTCCGGCGATGTGAACGCCGGCGTCGCACCTTAGCGGCAGCCTCCCTGTGCGACGAACCATCCCTGACCATTTGCTTCAAGACTTTCATCTCCTTTTTCACACGTGGGCAATTCTTGGAAGATGCGTCGTGAGAGCCTTGGCAATTGGCGCACTTTTGGTTTTCTGCACGACAGGCGTCGGAGCTGTGTGACCCAGAGCATCGTGAGCACACGGCTGTCTTTGTGCAAACTGCACTAACGTGCCCTATCCTTTGACACTTCCGGCACTGAAGCGGCTTTGGCACAAAAGGTCGTACTACTTGTCGAAAGTGACCGACCTTGACGTGTGATGGTAGGCTGTCTCCTTTGAAAGTTAGTTTCACGCAGTTCGATTTCCCTAGTCGACGGGCATGCAATATGGCAATTCCATCTGTCGCCGGCTTGATGAGTATCGGCAGGTCGGCATCGCTTATGGAATTGTCTACATCATATACAACACCGGCCGTAGAGGTAGGTTCATCTTGTTTGAAGCAGCGTACGTTGATGTTCTCCAGCACATTGACGTTACTCAAAACGTCTAGCGCGCTGCGGTCCGCGACATCTATAGCGAGAATGTTCTTACGGGCGTTGATTCTAACATCTTTGATCTGGCCCGGAGCAAGGGCCTCTAGCGCCACAGATGTAGCCTGACGGTTGAGCCGGTTTATATTGTCGCTCGCATCCACAGGCATGAATAAAATTGTGTGCTCCGATGACTTTCGCGTCGGGATCACAGTAGCCTTACTTGCGGAAGGAGATGTCCTGATGAGTCTTCTCTTTGCTTTGTGCTTTGCTACGGGCACGAAGTCACTGTCATCCGAGGTATCATCACTGGTCGCTGAGTAGATCACAGTGTCCTCGCTGTCAGTGTCACTCGGGTGACTAGACCGCTTCCTGGGCGCGGCCGCTGTTGACGTGGAAGGACCCGGCACCCCTCCAGGTGACTGCACATCCATCGCCGTAGTTATGGGAGCGGCGTCTCCCACAAAGTAGCTTGGAATTCGCAGAGACAGAAAAGCAGCGTTCCATACAACAAACACTTCGTCGTCGTCCCAACTTCACTTCCACGTCATGGAAAGCGTCGAGAATAACGTAGGCGGTGGTTGAAGCGCTGCTCGCGTGCCCAGTATCGGTATGGGAGCGACAAAAGGCGAATTGATTTACGATGACCGGGCCTCTCGGTTTCCCCTTCTTCTCATTTAATATATACAGGGTGCCCCAGCTATCATGCATCAAGATTTAAAAATAACAAGCGCCAAGTTATTCATTCAATTTACTGGATTACGCACGTGGTGCCACCACCGCGTGACGTAGTATAGGGCAACGTGAAATAAAGCTTCGCCATACCGTCCGATGAAGCGGCCTGTCTCGCCCCTACTGCTGAAGTGGCTATGCGTCCGAACGAGAGTTGTGCAAACTGCCAATCAGAATCGGCTCGTGGGAAGAGGGAAGTGCGACGGCAGCTTCATTTTGCGCCACAGTTTTACGTCACAGATGGGCTGGACGGAGAGCCTCGCTTCGCGAGGCCGCATGCGTAATCAGGTAAATTGAAGGATGAATTTGACGCCAGTTATTTCGGCCTACGTGGCCATCTTGAAATGTATAAATCTGTGGGGGAACTACAAAAGGGGTTATGACAAGGCTGACGCTTAAATGTCATTATCTTTTGTATTACTTAGTGCTTAGAAATTTCAATAACCGAGAATAGACTTTTACGGATAGCATTTTATGAAAGGCTGAAAATGCAAAGGACTAGTGAAAATTCACCGTGGAGGACTGAAGCAAGGATGTCCTCTCTCTCCATTGTTGCTCACGTTCTATATTAAGGGCATAGAAAGTTGACTGGAAAACAATGAATTAGGTTTTCATGTCTATTACATCCGTAATGGGCAAAAGGTGCATGCAACACAGGGTGCCTGGGCTGATGTATGCGGACGACAGTAGTGCACCCAAGATCTCTGCCAGGGGGGCGGGGGTTGACAGTTTGCCAAGACCATCTAAACAGCACTAATTTCAATTTCTTCACGGAAAATTGTCAAAAAATTCGATTTTTGCGCATGTTTGCGAGTGTGCAGACGATTGCGCGTCTTACATCTTAGTTGCAGTACTCAAAGGCGCAAGGAATGAAGGGTTAAACAAAAAAATGGGGGGGGGGGGGGACTCGGCCTCAGGGGGGGGGGGGTTACAACCCCCGAATCCCCCCCCCCCCCCGGTCGGTGCGCCACTGGCGGACGACATAGTGCGACTAACGGACAATGCAAGGGGCTTATAGATATTATGAATACGTGTGGCAATGAAGCGACATATCTAGACCTTAACTTTTGCACAGTGAAATCAGCAATTATAATTTTTAATGAAGAGACCAGTAGGAAGGAAAGACCAACTCAAGCACCCACCAAGATAACCTCAAAATAAAAGTGAAGCGGAATATTATGAAGCGATAATGAAACATAGAGCACTTCGGGGCTAAAATAAATATGTGGTGGTGAGAGGAATTTGGAAAGGAGTAATGGTGCCAGCGCTAACGTTCGCAAATGTCATTCGTTGCTTAAAATTGCACATTTCGCCGGAATAAGAAGTTAACCAAAGGTCACTAGGCCGGTTGGCTTTGGGGGTCCACTATAAAATCGCAAATGAGGCAGAGCAGGGAGACGTACATGGGTTAGGCTTCATTTGAAGTCAGAGAAGCGCAAAGCAAAATTAGTTTTGAAGAAACACTAAGAAACATGGACGAAAATAAATGAGCGGCTAAAGTGCAAAAAATATTTGCACCTCAAAAGCGTGGACACGGAATAGAGGAAGAGGTCAAGAAAGTTGGCAACCAAGTGCAGGGTAATTGAAAGTGTAAATAGACAGCCAGGAGTAATCAGAAAGAACTGAGAGAAACAGAGACAGGGAATTGGATGCAAAGAATAGAAACAAATAAGACTATGGCGATTTACAAGAATAGCAAGAAAGAAATGAGAAAGTAAAATCTGTTCGATAACATAAAGGGCAGTTTCTTGCTATTTAAAGCCCGAGATAGTTCTCTGAGGACAAGAACCTACCGGAGCAAATATTTAGAGCGTTTATGACTGTACTGGGGAATGTATTTACGCATACTGTTCAAAACAAGCATCGTAACTTGATCTACTTGGTCATCAGCATTGCTTTTGTCTGTGACAGTGACCAATCGGTGGTGGACAGGAAATCATATAAACCAACATAATCACCACGCTTGAAAGCAAAGCGAGATAATTCATTCAGTGGGGGAGCTCTGCCTCAGGTTTGACACAGAGGCAGTTATCTCTAGTGACGTGGGAAACTTGTCGGGACGCACAAGGAAAATGTCAGAATGGGAGACATCTATAACTTCAGCATTCGGGAGGCAAAGGTCTATAAGACGTTGCCACAGGAATTGGCAATCAAGTTATGTTGCTGAAGTGAACAGAAGGATAGAAAGTCCAACAACAGGCTGCAATTGTTCTCTATGTAATAATTGTAATGATAATATCTAAGGGTGTTCAAATCAATTCCAGGTGTATTAAAATCACCATGAAGGATTACTCTGTGCTTGCTATGGTAAGATAAGACACTATCAATATAGAAGAGATCACCTCGTCAAGCAAGGCAGGAGTAATATTCGGCGGTACATTGAAAGTTCCGATGAACAATTTTTTTTCACAGCGCGCTAGACTGGCTGACCAAGCCAAATCGACTTCAGTAGACTTTCTATGTCGTTGCGCCTAACACATCTCAGTGAACTGTCAATAGTTATCGGTGCGCCACCGCCTTTTGTAGTTTAAATCCACTGAAGACCCCCTCACTGCGGCAGAAGTTGTCGTGTGGTGGAAAAAAAATCTGAAGAGGGAATTTTTTTTGCTGAGCCAAGTTTGGGAAATAACAAAAATAGGAAAATAAGACGAAATTGTACTGGAGAAAAGTTTCCGTGCTTTGGTGCGAAGTCCACTAGCGTTTTGGTAGAAGATGTCCAAATTACAGACCACTTTGATTTTTGGGGGTTATCTCGGAAGCATGAAGCATGCCCACGGAACGGCTTGAACAGGCATCCCATTGGCCCCATAGATGGGTCGTTCAGGCGATTAAGGGCTTCATCATCGATGGCTTCATCAGCGCAGACGTGAAACGAGGCATACGAATTATGCCTCGTCTTGAGGCATTTGCAGGCAATGGGACGTTTGAGAGGTGCGCAGTCAGATCATCAGACGAGCTTTCATGAGAGAGCCTGGACACAAAAATGGCTTTCGGTCGAGGGGCGCGTTTAACCACCGATATGCTCCTGCTGTCCCCAGTCCAAAACAGCCAGACCGACGTTCATTCCGTGTTGCCTTGGATACATGGTCAACGGCGGCATCCCTCGGCGAAGCAGTCCAGGCGCTGGCAGCATCCGTTTTCTCGGACGGGTGGACCGGCAGTACAGCCGGAGAAATGGGCGAAGACGGCTTGCAAAGCTCATCACGCAGGGAACGCACCTCGACCCGTTGCGCATTATACCCTCAGCCTGCTGTGTGGATGCCAGCGCGTTTTCCTGCGCAGACGGTCGTTGTCACTCCGCAGCAGCGTCATTTCATCGCTGAGGAAGGATATTCCCTCGAGCGCCTGAAAGAGAAGGCCATGGGGGGCAGCCGTGTCACCGACCGCCTCAAAACCGGCCGCAACGAGTGGAACGCCCCTGTGGAAAGGTCACCGATGAAGAAGCAGCGGGTGTGTTGTTGGCATCACTAAGCCTGACCGCTCGAATATCGGCGTTCTGGCACAGGTTACACGTGAAAGCTTTCTCACCAGACTTCAGAAGCTCGAGGTCCTCATCGGGCCATGGAATACACTTCACGTGCGCACGTTTTTCGCATGAAACTGCTGTTTGCCGTAAAAAGGCTGGGAGCACAGAATACAAACGTCCGTACTAGGCATTTATGTTATAATAATAATAATAATAATAATAATAATAATAATAATAATAATAATAATAATAATAATAATAATAATAATAATAATAATAATAATAATAATAATAATTGTGCACCGTGCTGTAGGTGCTTTTTAAAGAAACACAGATGGTTCTAAATTTATCCGGAGCCCTCCCCTACGGTGTTCCTCATGCGGTGTGCCATGCGGTGTCTCTGCTGTGTCACTGCGCAGTTTAGGGACGTTAAACTCTACAATTCATGTTTCACATCATCATCACTGTTATCAAATTGTCTCTCGGCGCAAGACGCGCTTACACTATCCAAATTTTGTTAACGTTGTCGAGTTATATAGAAAGGAGGCGTGTCTGATCAAGTTCCGCGCACGTCCCGAATACTGTTGTGCACTCTAGAATGCACGCGAACATACAAATTGTAGACGCACTAGACCCGGGAGTTCAGATTCGATGATCGATGACATTGCGCGCGCGTCATCGTTGTTATTGGAGTGGTATTCGTCCTTCTGGGCAAAAGCTCGCCCAATAAAGAGTGAGATTCTGAACTGACAGTTTTGGCACTGTCTTGTTATTCACCGTCACAACAAGGTGACAGTAGAAGACACAGTAGGGTGCTGTAATAAGTCATGCCACTTTATTGCTAATAGTGAATGGCGTTAACTGTATGACGGACGTCAACATAGTCACTTAAGTAAAGTTACGAGCGACACTGCATCCCCGTGAGTTTCGAAAGACGTAGCAGTAGGGAGAAGCCATCGGGTTAGCCGCATTCCACACGGTGGTGTACTAGGCGAAGAAAAAAAAAAAAAAGAGTGTCCTTGGTAAGTAAAAGTAACATTGCTCTGCCCTGTGACCTTCTTTCATTTTCTATTCTTATCAAAACCGTGTAAGTTGCAGCAGATCTGAGGTACGTAGTCTACGTGCGTAAGCAATGTATTTAACAGTTATGTGACTTTATGTGGATAAGATATTCTGCATCAAATTGCGCGTTATAGCAAAATAGAACACGTGGTCCCTTCTCCTGCCGGCATTTCGTTTAGCTGTAGTTAGGCTAGTGTCGATTGCATGACCCACTGAGAGTGCTGCGCACGTTACATAAATTTGCCACTGATGTTACAGAAAGCGAACTTACTGCGGCTGCATCCTTTACTAAAATTAAGTTCACCGCCCTTTAATAACGACATACCGTTGGAGTTAGACTTGAAGGTGCAATGAAGAACTCCATCAATATTAAAGCGTGCTAGCGATTCTCTCAGACAGGTGAAGCGTGCGCTTTTTGTTTCTCGAGTACCTAAGCGGGAACATGGCAGCGCCAGCTGGGTGGCAAAGAATATGACACTGCATTCAGGTATCAAGATTTCGTTTCTGTCCGCGCAGCCATAGTGAGCATGCCCAATATCCAGCTGGTCGGCGAAGGCGCCAAGGACCGCTTCCTCGAGCTGCAGGGCAACTACAGCGAGCTGCTGGGTAAAGGCCACAGGTTCCGCGTGCTGGCCGACCATGCCGAGGACGCCGAGCAACTGCCAGCCATCATGGGCAGTGAGTACACCAGGCGTTTTCAGTCGAATCAAGCCGCGCCAAGCCTTAAATTTCTCGTTTTCTTTCCTTGACAAAATGAAGTTATGTGCCTGACTTATAGGCTACTTCCGCTTCTCCTGTCGGAAGATACTTTAATCCTGCCTTACATCTTAATAACTCAAACGCTGGCGTATACAAAGCCCCCCTCCCGTTTTCTGTATGCTTTGATGAGGGCCCCCTCCTATAGAGGCTACCCTGGATCCGCCCCTGATATCAAACCACTTGTTCAATTGTGTGGTAATCCATAACTGCTTTACGTTATTCTTTTTATGCATTTACCTCTTAACGATCATATTAATCAGTGAGTACTATGCAGATGAACATGCCTAAACTGATGTGTATCTCAATAAAGAAAAGTGCGTGGTCAGACGATTCAGGAGATTTCATGTTCTGGTAAAGCAAATAAAAAAATTAGCGTGGCTTGCACTGGAAGCGCAATGCTAATGAGACAGCGGAGTTGATAGGAACCTAGGTAGTCCTGGCTTTTGGGCAAGACTAAGCACTACCAAGTCATCCCCAGCCTTTCCCGGAATTTATTGATTATTGATCAATTATCAATTAGCTATCGATTGGCTATCGATTGGCTATTGATGACTGACTAAGCTTAAGTAGTCCCAACCATGCTTATCTAGACTTAGCCAGGCTCAGCTTCGCTATTTCACAGGGGTATGTGCCATTGCGCTCGGACCCTTACTGCACTGCCGCCAGGATCGGCCCACATTTTTTGTTCGTGGTTGACACATTACGCCCGGCTTAAACAGCTCCGCTGTTAAAACTTGATGGCCCATTAGAAGCCTTAAGTACTCGCCTCAAATGTGCATATCCGGGCTCATGCTTCTGGTCTAGAAGCACGTGCTTGTACACACTTGCGGTCAGATGCACTATACTTAAGTGTATACAGTTGTAGCCCCTTGTGCTCCATTCAGGCGCACACGCCTGCGGCCGATTTCTCCCAGGATGTCAGTGACGGCAGTAAAGGACCATCGATGAATAATTGTCGCCTCTGAACGGGATAAGTGAAGACGATTCATGCATTCGTTCATTCGCAGAGAGTCTCCTCGATGCTGCGTTCACCGTGGTCGACTGCCAGAAGACGCAGCACGCTTACGAAGTGGTCAAGAAGCGCATGCCCCAAACGTTCCTTGTGTCAATCATGGACCGCTACTGCCCACGGCTCGAGGAGACATTCGCGCTGGGCTTTCCCGTCACTACAGGGCCTCTGGACATCGTGCCTCTACTGTCTGATCTGCGGAGTACCCGCGACCTGCGCTATTGGAAGAGCATTGTCATGCTGCATGACCCTGACTACAGTGAGTAAAATAGGTTTGGGCGAGAAAGCTTTTACGCAGTATCGTATTCGGCAGGTATTTTAACAAACGGCACGGTAAAAAAATTGGGAGGCAAGAAAATAAGAAAAAAAAAGAGAGACAGAAAGACAGCAGCACGTCCTAGAGGGCAGACATAAGCTGATGACATTATAGCTGAAGCTACGGCGGATAAGTGGACTTAGGCACAACAAAAATCTGATGTGCAAGTAATATTTCTTGCGCATCAGATTTTTGCATCAGTATATTACTCAGTATATGAGTATATTACTCCAAGAGATCAACGGTGATATATATAACCGCTGATCTCTTGGAGTAATACAACTGATATCAAAGGAAGAGGAAACTTAAGCGAAGCAACGGAGACTCATCATTGCGAAAGCGCTTCAAACTTTCTGAAGTATACTTTAGGACGAATACATTAGGACTTCCTTAGAATTAATTATGATACTTTCAAAGGTCCCACAAAGCATCCACGTTTCTTAAACGTATTTTTTCATCCGATTTGAGATAGTTATACCCAATTTTGGACATTTCGTTCGCACATGCATCATCGACAGCATTAAACTGTTCATTATAATGTTTTGTTTTAATAAAGGAGGGATGCCCAGAAATAGCACAGCAGCGCCGGTAGCTAGGTCCTCCAACAATATGAGTAAAACAACGAGCACTTGTGACGTAAGCATAAAAACGCGCAACGACTCGATCTTCTCCAGAGCACACTAGCCGTATTAGCCCTGCATGACCTTCTATCTTACGTCGCACTTGACGCATCTTGTCATCGAGACGAAATAGGGAATGGGAAGATATGTGGAGCCAAATTGTGTTCATCCTTGTAACCTGAATAATTCTGTCGAATTCCATCTTTCTCAGTGAACACATAAATCGACTGCGTTGCAATCAATAGCTTTTGCACCGAGCTATGAGGTTTGTACCTTCGTTTCTTGTATTGCATCGCGCATTCACCTCGTTCATGTCTCGTTTGGTTCAACTAGAATGTTACACCAAGCACTAAGCATTAATTGTGCCAGCTTCGCCGACAATATGCCGTCCATCGCAAGCAAAGGTTAGGCAAATTATAATCGCTGTTCTTAATGTTAGCAGGGTGCTTCCTTACTCATCTATCACTCTGGTTCTTTGTCTGCAAGCTGGCTCCAATGTTGAACCTTCTTAATGCATACGTGTAAACCCAAACAAAGGATCCCTTTGTCGCTTGATAAAATCGCAATAGTGCATGGCCTCTATACTATACAGTTTATCTCGGTGTGAATGCCACTACAGCGCAGACAAACGCAGAAATGTTCACATAATACTTCGTAGCAGTAACACTCTGACGTCTAGATAGTTTGCATGTGCTTTTTCCAGCCTCTTTCATTCTTAAATATACTGCATTTGCTAAGGTGTCAATCGCTCAATATTTATTACTGCCTGTGTGAAATGCTACACAGTTTCATAATGTGGAGCATTTCGGCACCCACCTTCTAGTTTGCTTTACCTCGTCTCGTGCCATGATTGTCTGCATCACATAAATCACATGAATACATCCCCTCGGTTCCCTTTCTTCTCGTTCCTTACATAACGAGGGTCTCGAATCCGACAACATTGATGCCTTCAGGTAGCATGTGTGGATTTATTGGCCAGTTGCATTCACCCAAAATGATCACGTACGCATGACGCCTGCGGCAGAAAGGATGTTCCACATCCGCCGCCAAGGTTTGTGAGTGGTGGCGCTGGCTAACACTCCCAGGGTTTGTTCTAGCAGTAAAAACATGAATACCCCAGAAAGTAGATGGGAAAACGGCGCCGCGGTAGTTCAATTGGTAAAAGCATCGCACGCGTAATGCGATGACGGGAGATCGTTCCCCACCTGCGACAAGTTGTTTTTTTCATCCACTTTCATGTCAATTAATTTATCATTTCTTTATTTCATTTAGTAAGTACAAGTAATTTCCCCTACGTTGTCCTTGGTGTCTTTATTTGTTGGCTACTTATGATATGATTAATAAAATCTGCCCCTCGGTTCCCTTCCTTCTCGATAAATACAGCGTGCGTCATGCAGCTACCACAAGCTTCCACAAAGGGACACCCTTCTGAGACGCAAATGCCGAGTTGTCAGTATGGTAACATCTCGTTCACCAGGCGGCGATATGCTTTTACAGATCCGGTGTATGTGGAGGACATGGTAAAGGCTGTACGAGGCTTTTCGTCGAAAGTAAAGCCCGCGGCCGTTACAACATACCGTGTCTGTCTGAGCAGCTCTTGTGAACAAGGGACCACGTCGATGGACACCATCGTCGATACGTTTAGCGACCAAGTGCACCTCCGCCATTACATCATTGTTGGAAACATGACACTTGTTCGAGGAATTCTCACAAAGGTCGGAAACTGATTTGGCTTTACATTTTTCAAGTTGTTGATTACCTAAGTTGCACGTGTAATTTATATTCACACATCTAGGGCTGTGAAATCAAAACCCTTATGAGATCTTTTGTTCCTTGCAGATAAGAGACAGTAACATGATGACCTTCCACCGGGATTTTGTCTGCGTTGTTACTGAAGCAATCAATGAGGAGTTTGAAGAGTTCGCTAAGACATTCCCAGACGGCGCCAACGTTGTCGTTGCGTACGCTGAAGTCTCAGAAACGGACTGCCCCGTAAGCTTTTATGGGTTTATTCAATTATTAAAAGCTTATTAAGCACGTATAGAATCTATCGTTAAGAAATCCACCATTTTCTGGTTAGCATGCTGTTTTTTGACCATGAATTACCTTCCGGAACAAATTATACCGCAGGTCGAGGAACACTGTCAGCTTCCAATGGCAGTCGAGACTGTGGCCAAAACCATTGGAGATAAGCTTTCAAAGGGCACGTACAGGACATCAGAGTTTTTGCTGACGAAGTACATTTTCTCAAACACGTCAAAGGTGGGTGGCAGTGTGGTTCTTTGTATCACTTTTGACTTGAATGAAATCGCATGGTTAGGGTCAAAGAACACAAAGAGAAAAGGTAAAAAGTTCATCTGTGTCACGTGCCACTCCGCGCTGACTACTGAAAGCCTCTTCTTGTACACAAGTATGTATTTACGCCTCGCCATTTTCGAGTTGTCGTTCTGATCTTTTTTTTTCTCTCTTTTTTTATGTAAGCTACACTAGCACACGCTTTGTATTTCCCGTAGTGCAGCACCACTCGTAGCCCACTTGTCACAATCACCTTCCGTTAGTTTAACCCGATCGGACATGCAAAATTGATTCGAATTCCTCTAAAATCGAAAGAGAACAAACTTTGAAAAGCATTAAAACCATGGGCGCGTTTGGGGCTTCTGCATGTATTAGAATTAAGAGGTCGGATTGACACTGTACAGTCGCTGAAGATTGCTGCTCCACGTGAGCCATCTTAACTCTGAGTCGATTGTCCTTGCGATCTTCGAGAGTGCTGCGCTGGTTGTGCAATAAAAATTACAATAAATCGCAGACGCTGTTGCTGAACAGCAGCCAGTGCGGACAGTGCTCGCGCTTCACACTGAAGACGGTGGCGAAGCTGCGTGGCGAGCAGGTGCTGCTGGACGTCGGTCACTGGACGCTGGTGGCCGGCATCCGCATGGAGCGCAAGGACTTCTTTCCTGGCATCATCGGTGACCTGGGCGGCATCAAGCTGATCATCGCCGTCATCAACGTACGTCGCCTGCGCGCCACATATTATGTCCACGCTTCTGCTCACCCTGCATGAACGTGCGTGCACAAGGCGGATCTATTCTTGCATTGGACTTGCCCGAACGCATTTTTCTTCAAATGTGCGGGCTCTCTACATTACGCGCGCACTGTCCGTCACTTTTATGAAGAGACACTTTTATTTTTCTGTACACTGTGTGAAGCCTGTGTCTGACTCGTGGGCGACACATATGCTGTCTCTCAAACATGTGAATTCGTAAACACTGTCGTGTCACGAACATCGCTTGTGTGATATATATATATATATATATATATATATATATATATATATATATATATATATATATATATATATATATATAGAGAGAGAGAGAGAGATAATTAATGGTGCGCCACTACTACTCGGCACATGACGGTGTTATAGCTTCATGATATAGGCACACTGTATTACTCTAACAGTGAAGCACGCTCCATTTTGTTTCTCGAGCGCGTCGCACGGTAGCGCATCAGCTCGAACCAAACAGCGCTGCGGCCACAGCTGGCACATTTTAAATTGTATTGAACGCGATAGTACGTCTTGCTCTGTGAAAGCTAAACATATCTTCTACTTGCAGGACCCTCCCATGTCTGTGGTTAAAACGTCCGCAGACAAAAAAGTTGTGACAAATGTCACTGGCACGATGGCCGAAATGATCGAGTCACTGGCCAAAGCACTGAACTTTACGTGAGTGCCGACTGATTGATTCTTGCAATTCTTATGCTACAACACGTGCAGGGTTCTTTGCGCTTTGTGTCAATGTAGACCGGATGATTTCAGTCACGGTGACGTCGAGGAAGAGCCCATAAAGGACTACCGCTAATCAACATATGCCAGAACGCCTATAACTTTTGCTTTGCGCTTATTCAAACTTCCAGTACATCGGTACGCATTATTTCTTTTCTTTTTTTTTTTGCGAGATGGACAACTTTTTCTGCATGGATGTTGTACTCCGTACCAAAAGCGCATACCACTCAGCTTCCTCCCTTCGCCCCCTCAATGCAGGAGAATTAGGAGTGACCCCTAACCAGACCCTAACTTCACATAGTTCAGTCAGAAAACTGCGGATTCACTGATTTTAAGTGATACTACACAGCGCATAACAAGACTCACTGGAAGGCCAGGAAGTTCAGGGAGGAATAGCAAAACACAAAGAAAAAAAAAAAAAGCAGGTAGAAGGTGGGAATCTCTACAGTGTGAGCATCCACGACCCTCGCTAGACTATTACTAATTGATTAATTTAGTCATGTATTATTTTGGATACTGCAGGCGAATTTTCGACGTCGGCGTCGCCGTGAGGTTCCGTATATATTTAGGTATACGTTTGTGCATACCCTATATGGAAGTTAGATGCTATGCTATTCAACCGCCAAATTTGTTCATACCAGGCCTTATGTTCTCGACTGAACTATTCGTCAGAATTTCGAGAATGGGAGCACGCAAACAAATTTCAATAAACATAACCTTCACAGCGCATGGTTTTTGTCTTAAATGTTCTCAGCCTATTAAATATAGAAAGTACAAAACAGTATCAGTGCTCAAACGTGAAAGAGGTGTATTCTAGTGGCGCGGCTCTAGTGGCGCCTGTGTGATTCCAATACAGGTCGACCTGTACACAGGGTGTTAAAGCTTTAAATTTTGGGGCAACCGCATATGTCGCATCCGCGTTACTCGGGCACACGTATAGTTAGAACACCGTCCGAGGAGGTCAAGCGCAACGCTAAGCCTTGATATCACTGTCACTGCTTCGCCTTCGGGCGAAACTGTCAATTAATTAATTAATTAATTGCGTACAGCAAAGACACTTGTGCGCTGTTTTATTTTAGGTACGAGTGGCGGGTGCCATCAGAAGAAATTCCCGGATCATTTGAGAACGGCCAATGGACTGGTTTGATCGGGATGCTTCACAGAAAGGTGCGAGTAGGGCTGTGTGGAGTCCCGAGTTACTTACTGAATGTAATGCTCACAATTATTTATGCACGCAGTGTAAGTGAGGGATTCACACCCCAGCTTCCTCGTGGCTAAATGGCTTGAAGAAGCCAATAAAAAAAGTCACCGAGCTTGTAATTGACATGTCTCGTTGATTAACAAGTTTACAGTGACTACTGGCAAGTAGGGAATCCAAGTCATGAAAATAGACCAGTCCTCTCATAGTTCACGTCCATCGCTTTCTTCCGAAACTCATGATACCGAAGATCCAGCTGATCGGAAACCCCCCATAATAGATTCAGTACTTGCACGCTTATCGAAAGGAACTGGAGAGAAAGAGAAGAGAGACGAAAAAAAAAAAGGCAGGCAGCTTAAACAGCACAAAAATCCGATTTGCTACCCTATACTTGTGGATAAGGGAGGGAGACGTAGAAAGATAGGAAGGAAATAGAGAGAGAGAAAGAGAGAGAAACAGAGCACATGCACACAATCACTGCTGTTCACAACACGGGATAAGAGTTAACACTTTCCAGTGCTAGAGTTGCTCGTGCAGGTTGGTTGTCCGTAAGAATGGCGATAATGCATTCGCAGCCTTCTGCTGCAACGGCCTGTGAAGTCGGTATTCTAACATGACTTGTTCTGACAACGGGCTGTCGTCAATACGAGCTAGCTAAGCCGCGAGTGATTGTCTCTATACACTATATCGGGCTGGCAATTTGAGTCCTCGTGGTAAAGAAAGTATTCGACAACTTTTTCAGGAAGCCGACCTCGGAGCTTATGGCTTTTCGGTAACAAAAGAGAGGTCCGAAGTAGTGAACTTCACGTCAGCATACGACGAATCACCGTACAAGATTCTGGTACCGAAACCGAGGGCAAACTACAAGTACCTCTTTCTCGATCCGTTCACCTGGGACGTAAGTTACCTTTCTGCTAATATTGGTGTTTCAATTATTTTGAATTATGTTAATTTAAAAAATAGGCATACAAAATGACGCCTTCGCGCGCAAACAACGCAGCATGTGTTTCAAATTATGAAGTGAGGACACATGCTAGTGCACTGCACTGAGAAGCTGCGGGGAAAAGCTCTGCTGGTTAATAAGGGAGCAGCTGCCTCCTGACTTCATATACGTATTTTCGTGCGCTTTAGTGCCCCTCGCCCCCCCCCCCCCCCCCCCCCCCCCAAAAAAAAAAAGAGAAAAAAAAAAAAAAAAACAAGGACGGAAATGAGAGACGGAGACACACGTAGCGCTGACTTAGAACTAATTCTTTATTGACGAAAAAGCTTGCACATATATGAAATCATCCGTGCATGCTCACTGCATTCACATTACATCTAAAAGAATTGCAAATTTCTTTTCCGATAGCGTGATTGATGGTTTCGACATACAAAGTTCAACAATCTTAGCATCGGTTCCATTTCAGTAATTTCTGTGGGTAGCTGATTACGGTTCTTCCCAAAAATCATCGTTTTATCAAAAATCTTTGTTATCCGCCGCTCTTTACTGTCCTCGTTTTCCTTTTTCTTCTTTCTTTTTTTTTGTGCACTACGTATTTGAAGTCAAGATGTAGCAAGGCGGCCAAGCTGCCGCACTTGTGAGCTGCCTGCTGTATTTTGGTCGTTTGTTTTTCTTCTTTTTTTTTCATTAAAAAGAGCTCCTGAAAAGGATCCGCTACTTTACTTGGCTATGTTTAACATCTGAGCAGTAAAATAACTCGCTGAATGGGGTTACAACTCGCCTGACGCTTCGCAACACACGTTTCAGTTCGTAGTGTGAGCGCTTTGTGCTTCCACGAAGCAAACAGTCTGGAGAAGTTACGCTTACTTGTCAAAGTCACTTTACCTACAGCAAATGCGATCTCCTGGGCCTTACAGTGATTGCGTCGTGGTTTCTGCAGACATGGGTGGCCGTGCTTTTTTCGCTGCTACTCATTGGACCCGTGCTGTGGGGTATCCACTGCGCCAGCCCATATTATGACTATTACGGCCTCCGGAACGACAAGGGACTCTTCCTTTTACAAAACTGCGAATGGTACTGCTTCGGCGCGATCATTCAACAAGGTACGTTTCCAGACCGTATGTGCAATAGTTGGTTTAGCCTGCGAGGGAACGTTTGTTCAATTTGGTAAGGCCGTATTTCTCAGCGTTAGCGACTTCTGCCGACAACCCGAGTCATTGCTTACGCTTGATTCGAAACCAAAGCCGCCTCAGTGTTTTGAGTCCGCTGCCTTTGTAGATCTACGCACGGTTTACTCTAGCGTGCGGCTGAAACCCATGCATGCGGCTATGGTGTAAAATAGGCCTAAGGTTTTTGCTATATACGACGTTACACGAGGCCATAATGAGACTTTTAGTACCATGCATTCCAACATCGCCTCGGTGCCCAAGTTTTGGTGGGCGCTACTCACCTAGAGATTTTCTTCCCTTGTGTGTATACGGAAGACGCCGCACCATGGCGCTAACGCAGAAGCCCAACTTCTCAAAGTGCTGGCCAGCGGCAGATATTCGAGTCTCCCTGCTCTCCACTCACTGAGGCCCACGCCCTGATGGACCGCAGAAGCTCTGCAGTATATAGCTGCTGTCGGGCACATGCAGGTGGCATCCACCTGCCTGACGCTATCTCGGGCCGCATCCTGGTGGGCTTCTGGTGGCTGTTCGTCATCGTCACGCTCACCACGTACAGTGGCAACCTAGTGGCGGACCTCACCTTCCCCAAGATCCGGAACCCCGTGGACAACGTGGACAACCTCGTGGCGCACCGAGGGTACATGCGATGGGGCGCCTTCAAGGGACAGGCCGTCTTTGACCTGCTCAAGGTGCGCAGGCCACTGTACGAGAACTACCGTGGCGACACTCTCTTGTCCGTACGGTTTCCGCGAGCACGTCATTTTTTTTCAAGAAAAGGATCTTCCGGGGACAGCGTCACGTTACGGTTCAAGTGCTATTAACGGCGCATTAGAGGCTGTAGTCTACTGGGCACTTTCACTCCCATTTTGCAGGATGGGACTGACATTGCCTTATAAATCTGGGCCTGGCGTATGTTAAAAGTTACGCGAAAACGCGTGAGCAATACAATACATTTTTATACAATACATGATTTTATCTGCCCTTTTCGCTTACGTTACTATAAACGCGCATAGAGTTACGTACGATGTTACTATAAACACGCAGGAAGTTACTAACAAAAGAAAAGCTATAAGGCTAGCGCCGCGGTAGCTCAGTGCCTGCGGCGTTACGCTGTTGAGCACGAGGTCACCGGTTCGATCCCGGCCGCGGCGGCCGCATTGCAATGGAGGCGGATTGTCATAACGCTTGTGTACCGTACTTTGGGTACACGTTAAAAAAACACCAGGTTGGCAAAATTAATCCGGAGTTCCCCACTATACGGCATGCCTCATAATGAGATCGTGGTTTTGGCTCGTAAACTCTAGAATTAATTATTTAAAGTTAAAAGCAATAGAGCTCGACCAGATGGTTCATTTACTTGCGCATATTCGCTGAACAAACTTAACTCTAGCTGCACTATTGCATCACTACAAACAAGAGGACTCCCGGTCACCACCAGCAGAATCAACAAGAAATAACGGCACAGTGCGTTCCCTACAACTACAAGTCTCATTTGTTCACGCTTGTCGTAACTAAGCGCAGTTGCTTACATGACCTATAGGGATTATACCAGCTGCTTGTGGCAGGAAAGCCACATGTGAAAGTGCCAAAAGTCACTTTGCATCGCTTCTTACGAGAACAACAGTGAGAGAAAAGCTATGTATGCAATAATCATTCCCGATAATTTCGAAATTCCAATTTTTTTTCACGTGAACATTGTGCTTCGGGCACAATATGTGTGCAAGATACGGCATTAGGTATGGCTGCAACTGCCCTAGAGTCATTTATTTACTAGTGTGTCGTGGAGGTGTAACGTCTACCTACATAGCTTCTGTGTCATCATTAAGGTTTCGCCGCTGAGCTTCCCTTCTGAATGGACTGTCAGACATTTTTTATTGCTTCTATTGGGACATTAAAGTGATATTATGCGTGTGTTTTTCATAGACACGTGTCCAGTGAAATATACGTAATAAATGACTATCCTGAATTGTTTATAAGAATCCTTCTTTTTTACGCCAGAAATTGTAGAAGCCGTTGCAAACAAGCTGGCTCCTTTTTTTCGGTTGCGCAGACCCAAGAGCGTGGGTCACTCAAGGTCCTGTCCGACAGGATGATGACGTTCGACATAAAACATGAAACGTGGGTGCTGGACCAAGTGCGCATGGGATACATGGCGCTCATCGGAAGCGAGGTCACCATGTTCCACTACCTGGGCCGTGAGCTCAACCGCACAGCACGGTGTGACTTCGCTGTGGCCCGCGGCGAGGTTATACGAGACGTGAAATCTCTGGCCGTGCGCGTCGGCTTCCCGTTTCTCGACCGCCTCAACAACGAGTAAGCATATACTGCTAGTCTGACCCAGTTTATTACTTGCCTTTTGTGTCTTTTGTTATTGCGACTGCTGCATAACGTCGGCCTTCGTGATTCTCCCAGCCCGTGTGGTAGCCTATACTAACAGTAGCATTTGCTTTGCTTAGCCGGATTGCTTAACCCTATGAAAATAAGTTTTTATTCTTTTTTTTGTGTGTGTGTTTCTTAGTTTGTCGTGTCACAAAACTGGGCAGTATAAAATAGTTTCTCTACAACAGACTCTTTTCGTTGGGCATTCCAAAATGTTTGGGCCCGCTCTGACAAACAGAAGCCTTGTCATTCGCCTGCCTCGTAGTGTTCCAACACGCACGAGCAGCAGTTTTTGACCTTCACCATGCGCCCGGCACGCAGGCTTCGGCGGCTGGTCGAGTCCGGACTGGTGATGCACTGGAAGCGCAAACACTGGCCACGGGACAACGAGTGCACCGTCGAGTCAAAGCCTCAAGCTGGCGACATCCGCAAGATCACGCTGCACCACATGACGGGCTCCTTCTGGGTGCTGTGCGTCGGCTTCGCCTCCTCCTTCACGGCGCTCTTCATCGAGTTCGTGCGCCGCAAGCGCGAGCTGACCGCGCCGCCGGGCCACAAGCCGCCCACGGTGATACACACCAAGAGCCCCTTCTTCACGCGCACCGAGTACGCCGGAGGCAAAGATAGCCTGGGCGACCGGTTCGCCACCGACTACGGGGGCCGCGGCATACGGGACAACGCCGGGTTCGCGTTCAGCCCGCCCAACAGCCCGTTCCGCTACAACGGCTACCCGAACAACCGCAGCGACCTCATCCCCTACAACTACCCGGCCAGGCGTTACTAACCCGCTGTTTTTTCGCCATTGGTCTGTTCCAAGCAACAACAAGCAGTATAAAGGGCAAAAAAAAAAAAAAAGTACGCGCACCATGCCGCCAATATATGGCGGACACATAATGCCCGAGCATTGCTTCAAAAAGGAAAGAAAAGAGAATTTTGAGCGACATGAAAAGAAGAAAAAGTGGGGAGGGACTAGACTATAACAGTGTTGATGTAACATTTCACCACGGTCAACGCTGAACCACCATTAATGCAAACCGAGCGTATCCTCAGTATGGTATCCTGCGCGGTCTCTGTGTTATTGCGCATACTGAGAAACGCCTCTGAGAACTCAATCGGTATAAAGTGAACTCATTCGGCTGTACCAGGCGCTGTACCGTATAAAAGGACGTCCGGCCTACAGTAATTCGGACAACACACGTTTCAGTGGCGCGCCGGCTTCCTAGAAGTAAATAATTTGCATATACCCAGAAAAACCGCAAAATATTCCGCAAAACTGCCAAATTTCACTTCAGCACGTGTAAGCATGCCATCAACCACCAAGATTTTGTGCTGTACCAATCGCGCGCCAGTAGTGTTCACGCAAGAGTGAAGTACCTTAATATTTTGGTCTGCGTCAGCGGTCTTAATAATAAGATTAGTGCGAAACACTGCTCGCATGCAGTTATGTGGAGTAAGGCGTATACCAATGCCACAGGCCATGCAATGCCAAACAGCTGGACAACACCCAGGCATAAACAATGATCGCCAAGATGTTCTATTATTTTGCTACATAGGCTATTAACTCTACCGTGCGCTCTTTTCGCGTGTTCCCTGTTGCGAAAGGAATGCGCACTTTGAAAACAACTTATCCGGAGTTACTGAGTGTGCAGATTTAACATGTTCCACTCGTTCGAATCAACACGCGGTCGCTACATCGCGTTTTTCACGTCTATGCATTTAGCACGAATCTCGGCTAAAGCTCAGTTTAGCGCCCGATGATATAATGCTGCCGTGTAAGGAAATTTCTTCGTTACGACCCCTGCTTAAGGTAAATACGCTAGCAACGATTGTGTTGTGGTTAGTAGTTAAGTGAACGTCACTTTTTGACACTCGCTAAGAACTTGTAATTACGGAAATATTTGTTTTGTTGCAACAACACCAAGAAATAAAGAAAGGATAGAGAGAAAGACAAGACGTTCACAACGGTGGTAGTTGAAAGCCATCGTCCATGGCTTGAATATTGCAGGTGGTAGCTTTAGCCACAAAAGACGAAATTTGAGATAGCCTTTCCGAAATTAAGCCTCTCGTATCGCTGTAGAGTAGCACAACAAATGATTTGGCGCACGGAAAAATACAAGCTCATAGCTTTTGAAACTGAGCTTTTATTTTGAAGCAACGCCAAACCATCGCCGAAAGAAGAAAACGATGGGCGCCAGCTGTTCGAACTTCCTTTCTGCGGTGTTGGTTCTATCTGAGAAAAAAAAAAATAAAAATATATATATATATATATATATATACGAGTTATTAAACTCCAGCCGCTACGTATTCGTTCATTAAAAACAAAACGTCGACGCAGTATTATTTGAGATGCTGGTTTTCGTGCCATTGGCTCGCATTTATAGCTGCTATTGCGCCTGCGTTCCCATTCGTCAACAACCTGGCACAGCTGGGCTACGGCCGCTCAATGAAAAGGCGCAGGTGGGCCTTTTCATTCAGCGGCCGGGGCTAGACTCATATATCCCTCTGGCGGACTCTTATTCAATGCGGTTCCAGTTCTATTTAATAACTATATTCTTACACCGTCAGCTGAGAACCACACGTCGCCTTAAGTGCAGTACGGACATCGCATTGCGATGTTACCAGCTAAAGACTAAGTCGGTGAAGATAATCTAGACACCTGCACGCGCATGGTCAAATTGCCTACGTCGTGTTTTTCTTTGTTTTTACGTTACGTTATTTCGAGAAGGTGCGAGAGTCTAGCACAGCCGTAACATGTTTTGTTCGCGATGAGACCGACTTCAAAAAATTAGGTAGTCTTTAAAATGCACCAATGTTAGTTATTTTTGCTAAATATATCACGAAGCACCTTATAGGCGATTCAACAAGCAGGCGACCAGACATTTCTTTGTTTAACTTTTCATCTTTTGCTTTTAGGACAGCGGAGCTATACACATATTACTTTGTAGGAGGACACCACTTTTCAGTCGCAAAGATGGAGCTGTGATAAACGTGAAGGCCAGGCCGAAGTTCAAAAGGCTGCCTGGTCATTCGCTTGCTTATTGGAGTTTGGAATGTAGTGATTGAAGTTACTGTTTTCAATTTTGAAAGCACTAAAATACGGAGTGAACATTTGGCATCAACACCTGGTGTTTTTTTTAACCACTTTGTCGTCATTTTGTGACAAATTCCTGATTTAGCTGCCCACACATATCTTAGTACGCAAATAAGCAGCAAGTGTAAGCACGAGTGGTTAGCACTCTTTTTTACGGGGTTTGAGGCACCTATGAGATTAATGCCAGTTATAGCACCAAGAAGCTGGTCACCAACGCAACATAGAAAGAGACAATCATACCGAAACACCTACGTACAGATGTGATGTATAGTGGGAGACGCACCATGGACAATCATCATGGTCCTGTTGAGATGACGCATTATTTTTCTGTCGCAGTTTAAGAGGGCGGCTGTTGTTGAAATGCATTGAGTCTAGGTTCAATGTGAACGTAGAGCGTTTAGGAACACAGAAAACACCGAGTTTGACACTTCGAAACAAATGCGTGACAGCACAGACTCTTGACGACGACGACGTAATACACAGTTAAATGTAATCTTTCCTAAATTGTATCTGCAGAAAATGCAGTTGATCGGCGGTATCACCATCTGTGGTGCGAGGTTCCCCGTATTGCCGCTCTAACTCACTTGATCGCAGTAATACCTATGTACCTTAAACGCTTCGTACTTGTTAAAAGATGGGGCACCGCATGACATAGTTTCTGTTTCACGCTGTTGCATATTTCGAACTGTTGCTGACCTAGAATTCTACGACGTTCAACATGTACTGCGTGACGCAAGCGTTTATGACATTGTTGACAATAAAATATATTTGAACGAGTTGCATTCACGTCTCTTCCTCTGGTTATCAAACTTCAAATGGTATATTAGCAAACACTCCTCAATATTGCTTTCCCCTGCAGCACTAACATTGAAAATCGAAGCACACCCACCGCGCTGACTCAGCGCCTATGGTGTCCTGCTGCAGAGAACGAGGTTGCGGGTTCAACTCCAGATCAAAGCGGCCGCATCCCAATGGGGGCTGAATGCAGGAACGCTCGGAGTTTTTTGCAGATGATTACTATTATGTATCGAGCCATACAGAATCCTTCCGATGTCCACGGTCTCCAGGATGACCTTTTCCGCATACAAAAATGATGCAACGACTAGTTAATGTCCTTGAACATTAGTAAGACATCTATAGCTTCCTTTCATAGTCTTAGAAACTACATTGTTCCTTCAGAATTCTTAAATAACTGCCCCATAACACAGGTCGATTGTGTAAAGTGCCTAAGTGTCTACATTTACCACGACCTAACCTGGACTCAACATGTGATTCCCGTAACAAATTCCGCTAACCATTCACTAGGATACTTGCGCCATTATTTAGCCCTTGCACCTTCCTCTGTAATGTTACTGGCAATACAACTCTCATCCGGCCAAAACACGAATACGCTTGTGCTATTTTCGATCCCCACTAGGCAAAATTAAACAGCACACTTGAGGCCGTTGAGAACCGCTAGGCCCGATTTATACGCAACGAGTAAAGTTTACATTCAGGTGTATCTGGCCTGAAAGCTAAACTTCACCTACCTACGCTTGCGTCACGCCATAGAATAACTCGTTTGTGCTTATTACATATATATTTTTAATTTACTACCACCAGGCAACCAATTCAAAAGTCCAGCTTGATCGCCTTTCTAGTCTTAGCCATCCAAATGTAATTTATCCTGCACGTGCCCATACCACTACCTTTCAGTACTCTCTTTTCTTTTTTTTCTGCAGAAATCTAGACATCGGAACGTACTCCCTCCTCAAATCGCCATAATCACCGGCCTATCACGCTTCATGATTGCCACTGATAACCATCCATCAAGCCAGCCAGTTAAACTGGCAGCCGATCATTTATCCACCCTCTATGTAATGTCCCCCCCCCCCCCCCCCCCCGGTTGGGACATTTGAAGTATTATAAATCAAATAAAAATAAAGTACTCTATGCTTTGGGTGCACGTTAAGGACACCCGGGCAATAAAAATTATTCCGTAATTCTCCGCTACAGCGTTCCTAATAGTCAGTGGGCAACTTCGGGACGTTAAACCCCGTAATTCAATTGAAATTAAACTACATCCATAGTAGGCGCAGCATGAAGGAGAAACCCTCGTTGCGAGTTGCGCATCAAAGATAAAAATTTGATCAAGTTTCAAAGTGGAGTTTGGAAGATGCGTAGTCACGTCTTCGGTGGACTATCAACAAATCATTGAAACTAACAGGGGACGAGGCACTATAAAAGAGCAATGCAGACGAGATCTGATCAGTAGCCTGTTGCTTTGTTACTAAATATGAGACATCTGCTAAGATAAAGTGTGGGTCTCAATTACGTATTACGAACACAAAATGTCCAGCTAACTCATCTACCTGTGCCTAAAGCTACTTTTGCTCGTTATCTGACTATTCGTTTGCGGGAAGACGTTACGGAGCCTACACTACACTATGCAGGGTAATTTTTAAAAATCCCCTCTGGCAGATAGCTTAATTCTTGTCCTCGAGCTGTATTATTCGAATAGGCGGACATTACTAGCACGAGAAATCGAAACACATATTCAACTAATTAACAAACATTCACTAATTAACTTCTTGATTACTTTTGGGCACATACTACAAATTACGAATTGTGGCCGGTTAGTTTGCCAGACGTATCCAGATTGGAATGAATCTCCAGGATGACACCAGTTTCGAGATATTATTTCCCAAAGTGTGGGTCGAAATACATGGGCGTTCCAATTAGTTCTGTGCTTCAGTGCATAAAAGAGTGTTGATGTTAAAAAAGTAAGTGGAACAACACTGTATTTTACGGCGAGTTTCACGGCGCATATCTATAAACTGGTGTCATTCTGTAAATTCAATCGAAGTAGATACGCCTTGCAAGCTCACCGGCTACAATTCGTAAATTGCAATATGTGCCCTAACGTAAATAATTGGGAAGTTTATTAGTAAAATTATTTTATTACTTGATTATGTGTTTCGATTTCACGTGCGAGTAATGTCCGCCTTTCTGAATAATCCAGCTGAACGACTAGAATTTTATTATCTGCAGTAGGCGATTTCTAAAAATTCAGGAAAACTTAAAAAGGATCAGCCGGTACAGCTGAGAACATTCAAATGTCTCAGAATATGTCCAAGTGGCAGTAGTAAGTGCCCCTTGCACATTAAAAAGATAACCATAATAATAAAACGAAAAAAATAGTGAGTGAACACGGGCTCAGTGGCTGAGGTTTTCTGCGTGCTGCTGAGTACGTAGTCGTATGTTTGATTCTGAGTCACGACGAACATGTTGCCCTTTCAATGGAATGAAAAAGGAATCTTGCATTTCAGAAACTGTTAAGGAATTTCAGGCGGCGAAAAATTTAATCTCGGCGCTCTAGTGCGATGTCCGTCACAGCTAAGAAGCGACTTCCGGAGACAAATGAAGCAATCAATGAACCAAGAAGAATTCGTCAGCAGAGGCCGGCTAATGACAATATGACTTTTTTCCAATGTATGATAATGCAGAAATTCACAACGCATGTTCCGCTTTTATAGAATTTATTGACTGAGAAATGAGATACGTAGTTACTGCACGCCGTTCTGGAACTTCTTTCGTAACGCCCAGAGTCTGACGTGTAAAAAAAGAAAAAAAAAGAAAAAAAAAAGAAATTGGATTTCACTGTACGAGGGACTATGCGTAGATAACGACTCAGAAACAGACTTGCCAATACATGCGTTGCTGCTACGTGTGGGTTTTACTAAAACAATGATAGGAATCTCTTCTAAGGCTCAGGCACTGTATGGGTTATCTTATTATACATGATTCCTTTTCTCCCAATATACCTTGGACCATATTTTCCAATAAACATTTTTTTTGTCAATTGGTCAATTACATCCAGAAAAAAGTTTGTGCAGAAACCATCGAAGATGATTGTAAGAGTTAGCGAAGCTTATATTGTTTTGTACCATACTACGTTTGTCTTGTCTAGTTGAAGCGTCGTCGTTGTGTGCGGTTGTCGCACGGCTGCACTTCGCAGTCCAGCGCATGCATGACAGTGATGTGCGCGGCTCTGCGCGAACTTCGTCGCCAACGGGCATCTCGCTTTCGTTCTGTACGGTAGCGTTCTTAGGTAGCGCACGCCGTTACAGTAGCGTAACGGCGTGGGCGTCCTTTTTGCCGCTGACCTGGGCCGATCTAGTGCCACACTGGGTAAACTGGACCGGTCTCGAAGGCGGTGCAATGTCACAGCGTATCAACGCACTCCCTGCCGTGAGGGAGAGAACGGGAGAAACTGCCGTGCTGTCACTTTTATTAATTATACGCAAATCACCGTGTGACGCGACGCACGCGCCAAGCATTTTAAGGCGCCAGCTTGTACGAGAAAAGAAGTGGTAAGGTTGTTATTATCGTGGTCTATATGGATACATCTGTAACCCCCCCCCCCCCCCCCCCCCCCTTTTCTTCTTCCTTTTTTTCTTTTCTTTGTTACTTTCTTTCGTTTTTTGTTTTTGTTTTTTAACGTGCGCGTGTCTAGAGCATCGGGTAGCTTAATTGGGGGAGTTTAGTTGAAACCTTACCATCGGATAAGTAAGTTTTTATGGAGCGATAACTTGTGTTAAACGCGTTCTGACGTCAGCATGACGCATGAACCCGACGCACTAATACGCAAACGCAGTGCTCTCTTGGCGAGAAACACAGCAGCAGCACCGACCAACGCCAAACCCTTGGAAGGTAGGAAAGAAAAGTTGTGTCCCTTGTCTGGTCTATCTTTCACTCTGCCAGAATGTTTTTTTATAGCAAAATTGTTCGATCAAAAAAGGCAGGCAGTATAATGACTTTAGTTATGAGAGCATTACAATGCTCTCGACACTAAAGTTGTCATCCACACAATAAATAGAATATAATTCTCGAGGCACAAAAAAAAAAGAATTATATATCACGTGAACTTCCTAAAAATCAATTAATCTTTCTCAAGAGCGAGACGCATCCAAGAAGAGATAATTGCACGCAATTAAGTTTTCTGAAAGAGCTGTCCACTAGTGTTCTTCACACGTAAACTTATTAAATCTGAAAAATCGCCAAAATAAGCTTTACGTGCTTCCTTGGACCTGTAGCATGGCAACGAAATCCAAATTTGCATTCAAGAGGACACAGCGGCTGACCTATATGCGCCTGCAATAAACGCCTTCCATCGGAGATTGAATATTCAGCGCGAAATGCACTCGGTACACAATGACGTTTTCTGCTCGGACCCGGATTTCACGAGTAATCGCTGCTTGAAAACAGTATTCCCTCTAATATTGCTTACCAAGTGTATAATAGTGCCAAAAGTCGTTTCAGAAGCAGCGGCTGTTGCTGTTTATAGCAACCAAATCCACAGATGGTGGCCGCAATAAGTTATTGTGCTGTACGTAAGCGAAAATTAAAGAAAAGGAGAACATTTTCGCCCACCATTGATACAGTGCCGGCGAAATCGGCGCATTACTGGCAACAGCAAACCATATGTGTGCTTCTTTGCCAGCAGCGTCTATTATCATCTCAGCGATAGCGGAACTCTCGCGCAATGCAACGCTTCCGGCCATGGCCGAATGTTGTGTTATTGCGGTACTTCACCGCTTTTGCGCTCACGCACATATGAAAATCCCCACTTGATGCGGAACAACTTCAAGCAACAAATCTACTGCAGGCCCGAGGGAACAGGGCTCACACAAGGCCTACTGTCCTCCACAGGAGAGGGCTCCCTACGGAAAGTAAAACGACAGGACCAACCGAATATGCCTATAGTCCTGGCGCGCCTTGTCCAGCAGCGGTTGCGTCATACGTGCATCGATTCACGCACAACTACAAAAGGACAGCTGAATGACAAGGAGTACGCGTGCTCTTTTCAGCCCCAAACAATGCGCCAACCGGTAGCAGGAGCGAAACTGCACCAAAAATCACAGGACCCTGCGCAACGAATACGGCGATGGCATCGGTCACGGCGGGTTAAATCGTAAGAGCCAACAATTATACGAAGGCTATATATATATATATATATATATATATATATATATATATATATATATATTATATATATATATATATATATATATATATATATATATATATATATATATATATTGAAAGAGAGAGAGAGAGAGAAAGCAACGATAAAAAAGGGATCGCGGTCAACCAGACAACCGTCCGGTTTGTTAGCCTACATGGGGGGTAAGGAAAATGGGGAATGGAAAGAGGAAAACGTAGAGAGCAAGCATTGTGCGCACGCAGGAAGATGCGCAGCATGACTTTAAATAAATGGTCACTAAAATAAATGGTCAATCAGGCTGGTAGACCTGAGAAACTGTAGTGCATGACTACTTCTTTTCCTTTCTTTTTTTCTTTTTTTCTTTTTTCTTTTCTTTTGGACGTCGACGCGTTGGACGTCGTACCGGATCATAGGCGCACAACTGGCACTCGACCGTTTTCCTCGCACTTACAGGAGTCGCTCGTCAGACTATCGGCCAGAGTAATGCGGCAAGAATAAGCGTTCGTAAATGCCGCTCCCAGCTGTAAGCAGTACAGCAACGTTCATTTGCAGCGGCAGAGGCTAGATGACACTTGCAGCTGTAGCGAAGGGTCCAGTTTACGCAGCCGGCTATTGCAGACATTCGGAGCTTGTGTCTTTTTGCGAACAAGCACATGAAGTTATCTTGCAGCGCCCGTCCACGCCAAAGAAATAAGTGTCTAAGTCTCTGGGTGTCTTCGTGGGCAGACCAGGCAGCCTTATTAGTGAAGTCGTTGCTGATAATGCCACAGTGGCCCGGAATTAAGCCACTGAAAGATGATGTCGTGCCCCTTTCCAGAGCAAAGTGTTTAATTTACCTTATGTCGTATACCATCTGTTTGCATGTGTTGTGACGTAAAGCCAACTGGAAGCTGCGAGGAGCTGCCTTAGTCACAAAACACGACTCACTTCTGTGCCAGTTCATCGGTAATGTAGTTCAAAGCGCTACGGGTGGCTGCAAGTTCTGCCGACGTAGATTTTAGGTTTGACACTTTCAATTTAATTGTGGCCTGTTTCGCTGGAATCACAAAGGCAACTGCTGAGCTCGTAGGCGAAGTCGAATCGTCAGTATAAATAAGCATGCGGTATCGGTTTGTCTGGTGCAGTAATAGCAGCGTCAGCTGCTTTAAAGCCAGGGACAAATGATCGGTCTTCCTTGTAATTTAGGAAATAGCTTGGCACATGTGAGGCCGTCGTAGGCACCACAGGGGAGATGAAGGTCTCGCCGCCGGTGTATAGGTTGACGGTATACACTCTTGGTGAGCGGTGGCCTCTAGTGAAATTATCGCTCGAGGTGGCAAAATTACTTGTAGGGAATGTAATAAGCAAAGGAAAAAAAACGTACATAAAAACACGTTCAACGGTTACGTTAAACAGAACTATAAATATAGGCTATAGCGTCTGTATGCTCCCAAAACATTGTTTTTAAAGCAGAGGTAAGAATCCTTATTTAATTCAGAGGATTTCATGTGCAAGATTGGCTCCCCGAGCTTCAGGTGACGCCGTAATACAGGGCTGCGGAATAATTTTAGGCGTCTGAATATCTTTACGAACGTTATTGCATCCACCATCATCGGAGAGCATGCCGCGGTCGGGATTCGAACTTGCGACCTGTGCTCAGAGGCATAGTGCCATATGAGCTAAAATAGTGCGAAAATACGAGAGAACGAACCAGCGAGGCGACATGAAACACCTAAAAAACAACTATGACGCCACGTCCGGCCCACCACGCTGACTTTTCAAGAACCGGACGCTCTCATTAATTTTGCATCAAATAACGCTTCAAAGCCTCGCTCCTGTGGGCGCTCTATGTTGATTTAAATCCTAACAGGGTGGCATGGACAAGTTTGCACAGTTCAGTCGTAATGGTAGCGAATAGCAGTCCTCGTTTCCTTCGTGTTACGTCTGTCCCTTGTTCGCGTAGTGCGCTATTCGCCATCATGATTGAAAGCCGTCTTTCATATTACTATCTATTCAGTTTTATTCTTTAAGGCGAAACTTTCTATGCCTGTCGTTTTCATGCATTCATCTTTGGTTTGGCATGCATTTACTACCATTGGTTTCATGCCTTCACAACTTTTACATCCCATAAGCTATTGTCGCCCTGTGTACGCGTTCTCCCGCTATACTACGAGGCACATCCGCAGTAAGGGCCATGTGCGCATATATGCTTATGGTGTGACGCAGCTGGACATAAATGATTTAGGACGTTTGGAAGTGTCCTGCCAACAGCCCTTCACCCAACACATCTATTAACACTTTAACAATACCCAGCAAGGAACTACAGGATAGGACCGACCTAAAGGGACTGTCCGACAAACACCCGCCGTGGTTGCTCAGTGGCTATGGTGTTGGGCTGCTGAGCACGAGGTCGCGGGATCGAAATCCCGGCCACGGCGGCCGCATTTCGATGGGGGCGAAATGCGAAAACACCCGTGTACTCAGATTTGGGTGCTCGTTAAACATCCCCAGGTGGTCCAAATTTCAGGAGTCCCCCACTACGGCGTGCCTCATAATCAGAACTGGATTTGGCACGTAAAACCCCATAATTTTTTTTGTCAGACAAACAGAGAAGTATTTGGCTGTTTGCTTTGAGGTCTAAGCACCACGAATACTGCCTCATCTACTTTGCCTACATCGTGCAACATTTGTTTTTCTATTACTTTTGCACGCCAAGGTGAAGGTCGCTTGCTATACGGCGAAGCGTGATAACAGCAGTGTAACAACGTTATGACAAACCGCATCTTTAATTACGTTGTCAAACTGCAAGAGCCTGCTGCTTCAGATTCCCCTGCGGAACGGTAGTGTGGTTAATTTGTGTCCTCATACAGTGCATGGCACCGAAAGCTACTCTCTATTTTCCAAACGACCAAGCGCGTGGAAAATGAATGGTGTGTCTATAAGCTACACGTAGTGAGCCGCCGCAGTTTAATGCGTGTCATAACATGAGGCGATGGCGCCGAGCTGCTCAACAGAGCCTGTCGAACATGCGCAGGCACCACTCTTTGTCCAGGAACCACCGGGTACCGGTCCGTACTAGGTAGAGCAAGCTATAGGCTGCGCGCCTCACGGACACGTCACACAACGACGTCGCAAAGCGCCGTGACTTTGTTTTCGCCCTCCGGTGGGCGGCTCATCTAAATAAACCGCTCATCGACCAAGCGGCTCGTTGCGGAGGCACAAAAATTAAAAAAAAAGAACGAGAAAGAAAAGGAGCGCCGGCCCAACGCAAAGCCTCCGTCTCCAAAGTGGTGCGAGATACAATCGGACTGACCCACATAAATCTGCCCCACGACAGACGACTCTCCGCGCACCCTCTCCCACTGGCAGTAATAATATATATATAAAAAAAGAAAAAAAAACCCATCTCGCGCAGCAATTTCAGAACGGGTGCCGCAAGCAAGAGCGACTTTTGTCCGCTCCGTTTCGCTGTGTATCGACTCGCGATCGCTATCGGAAGCCAAAGCGGACGGAAAAGTCGCCGCTTTAACGGCGCCGCGACATTGACGGTCGCTGTTGCCGTGGCGACTAACGACATTTCTTGGCCGAGCGTAAGGCAGGCGGCCCTCATTTCTCACCTGGCCGATAGCGAGAAGCGACCCGGTTGCATTGCTTTTTCCCCCTAAGTCACATTGAATTATGTACGATACAGGAGAAATCTGCTAATTAATCTTACTTCGGGCATACGACGACATTTACTTTCGGGGTGAAAACTTGCATGACGCACGCCGGTGGTGTGTCGAAGCTTCTTAGTCATTCTTGCCGTGCTTACATTGCTTGGCCCGTCAAATATTCTTCGTTTCCACACTCAAGTTATTAGAATGCGATCAACACCATATATTCGTGAAGAACTTGCAACGCAAAGGCCCATGGACTAAAAGATAAATAAAACCAACTCACATAACAAGGATTCTATGTGTTTTCCATTCGTTTGCTTCACGTCTCTGCGCTACGAATTATTTAAGAATGGAACGCCAACTGACACTGTTCTTCAGTGTCATTTGCTCTGCCCATGAAAAATACTTAATAATGAGCACGCCCACGTTTTAACAAGTGGTTAGTCGCACAGTGTAGAAATTGCACTACCGAACTCCTACGTGCTATTGAAATTGTGTTGGGTTTTTTAACGTCCGAGCCTCACCGGCTACCATTTCGCACATAACAGAAGTGCTACATTGACATAGTTATCTCCGCTCATTCTGCATTTCATAGTTGATAGTTGTCGTTTCGAGATAAGAAGCACAGAGCTTCAGCAAGTGAGTAGATCAATAGTCCATCAACGTTGCCCTCTTTAGAGATTATTGCAAAATACGCACCTGCGTAATGACATGTACACATCATTCATTGCGGATAGCTGGCTGGGTTTTACCTTGATCGTTGTTCTCTCAAATCTCCACCACTGAAGTGACTTCCACACCACGTGTCAAGCAAAAGATCTTGCTCCACCTGCACGCCGAGGACTTTTAATGGATGGATGTTCGAAGAGACCTTAGCTGGGATGACAAATAGATTCTACGAAAAGAATTCACAAAGCACATAATTTGAGTGGTTCGTAAGAACAGATCCCAATCAATTGCACGTGACAGAACAGTTTTGTACTTTCCTGGGCAGCGTTTATAGGTCAAACAATACTATTCTGTAAGCGTATACCGCGCTCGATGCAGAAAGGCATGATTACTCGAAAGCGAAACCACGCAAAGCACCTATTCAACCACGTGAGAACTCACGTCAGCGAAGATAACGTTACCGAAGTTGACCGGCCAATGACCAACATTTCTTGCGGAGGAAAGCCTTCACGAATACGGCTAAAGAAAAGGCTCTGATGATGCTATCTGTACAGGCTATAGAGCTCCTGCTTTGCCCAGGGGGCGCTGCGAAAATGGTGCTAAAGCGCGCCCTCTGCCCTGCGCTGGGTAGTACCAAGCTCGGGCGTCTGCTTTGGAAAAGCACGTTTACAACATGGACCCGCCACTTTCGCTTGTGTTGTGCGACGGCCTGCAGCAAATATCGGGCGCCGAAGATTTTTTCAGGGATGGCAGGCTGCGTAAAGGCAAGAAATTATGCAACGCCAAGTACGTGTACGCCGTTCAAGAAATAAGCGGCGAAGGTTCAGGGGGGTGTCAATCGCAAGTGAAGCGAGTCGCGTACGAAGTTGAACTTTAGGAAAGGTTTGCACGCTGCTAGATTCAGGCACACAAACACGAGGAAATACTTACAATAAATCAATTCACAGCAGCGATAAGCAGACATCGTGCGTACGGAACTGCTTGAGCGCACGACGGTACGCGCCGCGCCGGCAGCGGTCTTTCAGCACGCGGTGATGTACGAACTGCTCGAGCGCACGACGAGAACGACGCTTGGGCGTGCCTCCTGCAATCTTTGTTGACTGCATGCCGCTAAACAAGTAGTAATGTCTGCGCTGTAGTAGCGACCATCGGTCCCTTTAGCAACTGATAAATAACTGATGCAATGCATATGAGCTCGCAGTAACGTACGTGCGAATCGCGCTGCAGCGCGAGCTCGTGCGCTGCTCGCTTGATGTTGCTTTTAATGACAGCGCTCGAACATCGATGTGCTGTAATAAATACTACCTTGCTGCGCTGCCCTAACGTGTCGGCTTGAGGTCAAGGATGAGCACATTTAACTCTCGAACGTGTGCTCCTCGTAGTGGGGTAGTGAAGTTATATCCAGTGCGCCCGACGCTCCGCTGCGTGAGGCCTTTAAGGAAAACGGTAGAATATGATGTTGGGATTCAGGCCTTCTTGCTCGTGGCAGCCCGCGACGCACCAGTAACGACAGGGACGCTTTTTCGAGGCTCAGCTAGGTCTCTCGGTCGGATTGGCGTCGCCAATTCCTTCTGCTTCCAGCATTACGTCCCTCGGCTGAAAGTTCAGGCGGACTACTCGCTCTTGCCCTGCACTTGCACAGGAATGCACGCAGCAGATTCACTTCACTCTCCGCAGTGGATGTGCCGTTCTGCTGCTGAAATGCCTGAGCACGAGGTTGAAGGCTCACTTCCAGACTGATACGAACGATATAAGGGGTGATCTCTTTTAAGTTTTTAAAAATCGCCTGTCGCAGATAAGATAGTCCTAGTCCTTGAACTTGATTATTCAGAGAGGCGGAGATTACTTTTTCAAGGAAATCGAAACACATATTCGACTAATTATAAAATAACTATTTAGCTTCTTAATCAATTACTTTACAGCACATATTGCAAATTACGCCGGTGAGTTTACAAGGCGTATCTACTTCAAATACATTTCTTGAACGACACCAATTTGGAGATATGCGCCATATAATGCGCCATAAAAATGCACTGTTGTTCATCTTTAAAAGAATATCTGCCTTTTACGTCTTGGGCACACGAACGACTAAAGTAGCGTCTATACAGCAGTTTCGGACACTGCTATATGGGTACTGCTATGGGTACGGCTATGGGTATGTTTCAAAGTGACGAACGAAATACATGGGCGTTCCGATTACTTTTGTGCTTCAATTCATAAAGAGCATTTTTTAAACGTTTCACTGCAGCATAATCTAAACAAACAATCAAGCAGATCAGCTCTTTGATCAGCAGAGTAACGTTTAGCATGCCGTATCACTACGACTCGCTAAACAAACGCGACCAAGAACAATGGTAAGGACGTATTTTTGGGCTAGTTGGCTCTTCATCATCAAGTAAAAGACAGCGCCAGAATATGCACAGGACCAAACGACGATGGCTGTGTCTGTCTCGTCACTCGTCGTTTGGTCCTGTGCATATTCTGGCGCTGTCTTTTACTTGATGACCAAGAACAAGTCGATGCCATCATCAGAGGCGCGTACAAAACGGCCATGGGTCTCCCTGTTGCCACCTCAAACGAGAAGTTAGCGGCTCTCCAGAACACCTTCGCTGAGCTGTCGGACGCGGTTATGGCTTCGCAAAAAGCCAGACTACAGAACACGGCGGCGGGCAGAGCCATCCTCCACCGGACCGGCACGGCAACGGAGCTTCGTGCCCTCGATGGGCAACGATCACTCCCGCCCGAGGTCAGAAGCAAGAAGCAAGCAGGTCGACAGACAGCGCCGACAATTCAAGGGTGACCCGTACGTAACTGTCGACGGCCGAAAATGGAAACTGAAGACGCAAGCACTGTTTTACCCACTCCTTCCACCGCTGCGCCCATGTCACCGTGAAACAATACACGCCAGCATTAGCTGGTGGATCATGACCTCGAATGTCGCCGTGCAGCGTGCGCCGCAGGATCTTCCATCTCACTCTAGGTCGCTCGTCCGCTCACTGTCGAGAGACCTGATAGGCACCGACAGTGAAATTCATTCTTCGAATGCCAAGGCGTAGCAATGACTCTGACTATATTTCGATCACCACAGACCGTTCCACGAATTCGCACGGTGGAAGCGCTCGATTGAAGGGGCGGGCTATTCGACCTCGTGAGCGATACATTGTCGTGATAGATCTTTCTTGGTAGAAAAAGAAAGATTATGAGATTTCGCGCATGGCTTGCGAAAGAAGGTATTGGCGACACAGTTTGTTTCTGGGCTTATCTATTCAAACATGTTGCAACTCAAGTTAGCTATTTGTTTCGACTGCATAGGCATCTTTCCTAGGGGGTAAGGACCTCATGTTGCATTTCCGATAGTTCTGCTCGCGCACTACATTCGCGAAACGTTTAGACACATGTTCTCGCCTCGGTCGCCGTGCCTTTTATGTCCTCTCTTCATCGATGTCGGGCAGCTGCATGCTCCTCCTCTGTACCTTAGGTTAGTGGATACATGCTGGCCGTAGAACATTGTTTCTTTAAAGGTAGCATACAGAGACATCACCCAGTGCTGAAGCAACTCCACTCATGACCACAGTCACCGACTTGCTTAATTCCTGTTTAGGTAGAGTCACTGAGTGACGTTGGCGTCGCTCCTCGGCACCTCTGTGCATCCTATTAAATTTCTCCTTCATGGCTAGCGCACGTCGCGACATGCATGCAAGCAGAGAGTAGGCCACTCCCGGAAGTATTGCCCTTGATATTATGGCAGAGCTATTGGAGATGTATGTAGGCCGATCCCAATGGCAGTGCACCGACTCGCGCGACACTAGCTCTATTCGCAGTATGCTACAACGTATGCTACAAAATAAGATACGAATTTAAGAAAGGAAACTAGAGAACTATTTGAGAGGCTAGTATTCAGCTGCGCAATGTTCAATATATGGAAGAGACGCATCCCAGGTGAAGCGTGAAGACGTCCTTGAATGGCAGCCTACCTAGCAGTGCAGAGACTTCGAGTAAAGCTGTGGAAGACTTTAAGCGTACACTTATAAGACAGTGGGGAACACAGTAATGACCAATGGACTCTACGGAACGTAGCGCTATTCTTATTTCCGCGCTTCTGACGCGGGAAATGTTCGTGGAAGCTATCTACTGCATGAGGAGCACGCCGCGATTTGTAGGATTTAGCGGACTCGAAAGTGGGTCATTTTTTGTGACTCCAAGGCAGCCCTTCAGAGTCTGCAGTCAGCATTACGACGCAAGACCCATGAACAACTGGTGTTTGAGACCAGAGAGGTTCTCCATCAAGCCCTCATGAACGGACTTGACATCATCGTTCAATAGCTGCCGGAGCACTGTGGCATCGTCGGTAATGACCTTGCTGATGATGCCGCCCGGTCAGCCCATAAGAAAACCCTGACAGTTCCTATACCCTTATCAAGGACAGACGCTGCGAGGGGTCTTCGTTTACTTGCTCGAACCAAGACTTAAACTTCATGGAACATCCCGATTTTCTCGAACTGTCGTCTCCACCGGCTGGATCCTACACTGAGGCTGCAGATTCCATCGAACTTCCCTCGCCGTGATGCAACTTTACTTTGCCGCCTCTGGTTAGGGGTAGCTTTTACGAAAGCGTACTCATTCCTTATGGGCATGTCCGACACACCAATCTGTGACTCGTGCAACTATGAGGAGACGGTCTAACACGTGTTGTGTTTTTGTCATCTTTATGACATCGAACGCGACATTCTTCGGAGTGTGTTAAACCGATTAGACAGCAGACCGTTTTCAGAGACAAAGATTATTGGACCATGGCCCCACGCGTCGCAGGCTTACAAAGCGACGCAGGCATTGTTACAGTTCATGAAGTCGACTGGCCTCAGTGACCGATTGTGAAGTGTTGGACAACCGCACGTGTTCATACTGAGAGTACTTTCTTCCCTCTCTTTCTTTTCTTTCTTTTCATCCCTTTAAGCCCTTTCCCCGTGTAGGGTAGCAAACCGGACGCGAGTCTGGTTACCTCCCTGCCTTTTCTTTCTTCTTTTTCCTCCTCTTCCTAGCGGTTGTTCCTGACTAGCTCAGGAAGTGCAGTCTGTTCACAGACTAGAGGAAGCAAAATCGGCAGACACCTATTTGGACGCGTTTTTTTCTATCTTCTTATTCGGCGGCATTATGCAAGGAGGTATGTAATTTTAATGAACGGTAGAATGTGTAGGCGGTGCGTCACTTCATTCTAGCAACATTTTGTTAATAAACCGCCAGTTGATGTGTCGCCTGTCTTGTGGTCCTGTAGCAAGCGCTGTTTGTCGGAATGTTGATGCCCAACCAGTTGACAGTTGACAAGAACTTTATTGAAAGGTCCTGAGGAAAAATATGGGGGAGCCGAAGGCATCCCCACTCAAGTTGGTGGCTCCGCTCATGACGGAACCGGGAGGTGGTGGCTCTCGGCGACGTCGCGGGCCCTCTGGACGGCCTGTCGTTGATGCGTAAAGTCCTGCGCTTTGCAGTAGGGCGTCCCACTTGGACTTGTCGTGAAGATCAGAGCCCGCATTTAACGGGCACAGCCAGAGCATATGATGCCCAACCAACTTCACATTTTTGAACAGCTATCTATGCTGCAGCACATTAGGGGACGAAACGTAGTTATACACTTCTATGCACTGTTATCAGGGCCTTGGTATGCTCTGTTGTTTTGACAGCCCTTCAGTGCTATATAGGTCAGACTTAGTATACATAGTCATCAAGCTACCGCTATACACTTCCGCGTCTAAAGTTTACTTTCATAGAGCTGGTTTATCGATAACTATACCTCTGTTCTGGATCTTCATTTCTTTATTAATAATTCAATAAACCTGATTCTGATTCTGTTCTGTTTGTGACAAACCAGAAACAATTGATCATTTCTTTCCTTCCGACGCCGTTTCTTCTCCGCCTGTCGAATGTTTCTCGTAGTTGTGACTTGTAATCTATAAGTATAACTTCATCAAAATCCACTATATTATCTTTTGGCACGTGTCAGTTAGATACTAGCCACAGGTCTATTATAGCTGCCATGAATAAGATTATTGAAGCGTCCGGCAGGTTACGTTGCTAAGGATGCCGACTATTGTGTTTTACTTTTTTTTTTGTGAACTAAGCCCAATCAAAATTTGGCTAAACTTAAGTTGCAATATGTCTCTTTTTTATTGTTTTCTGAATGTGAAGCATTTCTTCTACTAGTCGGGGCCAAGGTCAAACGCGAGGCCGTTCAAGCTAACAGAGTTTGTCGCTGATGCGTGCGCGCCCCATGCCCCCGCTCGTTGACCGCTCGGCCCCACTAAATGATGATGGTTTTCATTCATTTCAATTCATTTATTTACTCTCAAGGCCGTACAGTCATCACAGAGAGGAGTGGCAATAGAAAAAGAAAAAAAATGGCTAA
Organism: Dermacentor silvarum; assembly: GCF_013339745.2. Lineage (NCBI taxonomy): Eukaryota > Metazoa > Arthropoda > Arachnida > Ixodida > Ixodidae > Dermacentor > Dermacentor silvarum. Next base: position 35,149,221 of record NC_051154.1, read on the forward strand.
AGATGCAGCGCATGGCCACAGATAGCCGACTTGAACACATCATGATCTGTGATAGTTACTATGGAGGCGGGAAGGCGATTCCAGTCTTGACTTGTTTTCGGGATGAAGGCTTCGAGGTATGCATTGCTTTTACACTGAGGCACCCCAATTTTCATTTGATGACAGGGGCGTAGCCAGAAATTTTTTTCGGGGGGGGGGGGGGTTCACCAGCCCGACCGGGGGGGGGGCAAGCCCCCCCCCCCCCCCCCTCGCGTGTGCTTGTGAAGAAATTAACTAAAAAGTAAAGTAAGCTCAGTAAAATACAGTAAGTACGACAGGTACAGTGGGCGTTAGGAGCAACGGTCTCGCATCGCGCCACTGAATGGACCAGTCTTCGAAAACGCATCATTGAGACGACCCGCCCGATCGGAAAAGACATCATTAATTGTTAATCTTCGTTAAGCGTAGATGGCGTCGTCCTCGTCGGGGAGAAGTGCGTTTCACAAGTCAAGGCCCGCTATACACGTCAAAATGCATGCGTGACCAGGCTATACCTACTCCCATAACAATAGCTTGTTCGCTGTGTCTTTGCGCTAAAAAACTTAAGTACGCGCAAAAACGCGAAAGGCTTTTTTTTTTCGAAGCTTTCGTCGCCCTGCTCCCTCATACGAGACGGTTGCATTTCCTGCGGCAAGAGCATGGGCCGCTGTGTCTTCCGCTGTGTGCAAGCGTGCAGCCGTCATTTGCCTTTACGTCAACAGATTCAGAATGTGTACATAATATTTCACCGCACAGCATAGACATGGCATGTGCACGCATTTTAAGTAGTGCGTGCTAGAGACACTGCACTGCACGGGCCGATTATTTAAGCCGATTATTTTACGTTGGCCTGCCCGCCCAAGCCCGACCAAAAAATTTATGGGGAACCCGGGCCCGGCCCGGGCCCGGAAATTTTTTCTACGTTACCCGCCCGGCCCGGCCCGCCACCCCTTTACCTTCGGCCCGAACCCGGCCCGAGACCGAAAAAGACAAGTTTTTCAGAGTCGAGACGCGCGAGGATAACTCGCTGCACGTTACATGCACACCACCAGAAAGCCCGAGCCCGGTCCGAGCCTGGCCCGAGCCCGTGAAAAAACTGCTCTACCCGGCCCGGGCCCGGGCTTTCGGGTAAGCCCGAGCCCGTGCAGTGCTCTAGTGCGTGCATCTCGTTTCTGCTTCACTTACGCCGGTGCAAACAGGAAGCGGCCTCGTACCTGACAGAATCTCGACTGTTTAGTGTACTATAGCGATGCAGGAATGAACTCCAGTCTTGTTCAGTGCATAGTGCACATAATCAATTTCTCAGGAGGCGTGAACTCCGACGAGAACTGTCAGCGCCTGCAACAAGAGTTTCCTTACGCTGTACTGCGCACAACAGTAATCCATGCTTGGCGGCTGTCTGTTTCGTGCATTCTGTTTCGAGTCGGTGGAATTTCACTGCTGGCATCAACCTCTTCGTGTGTACATTGCTGGTTTGGGATTCCACAACACAACAGCAACTACCAGCCTTGCGTAATTGCTGGTTTGGGATTCAACACAACAGTAACTACCAGCCTTCCGTAGGGGCGCAATCGCAAACAAGAGACGTTTCGCGCGCAGACTAAGGCTACGTTCACACTTGGGAAGCGGCAAGCGGGCGGAAAGGCCAAAGCGGCTGGAAAATCTTTTCCGCGCATGTCCAAGTTGTTCACATTTGTTTTGCTACCGCCGCTGCCGCTTTCGTCCACATCCATCTAGTCTGCGTACGTTTGTCGGCGTGGTGGCGCTCATTATCGCATTATTTCGAGCGGTATGCTCATTCATTGACCCACCCGTCATCAAAAGTGATCATTTTGCGCAACTTCGCGTGTCATCTGTGACCTTCGGTAAAGTCCTCGTTGGCGTTCCGTGATTCTCCTCACACGGGCGCGGTAGCGCTGAGTCAGAGGTTAGTGCCTAGGCGTGATTATATTTCTTTAAATGCCTTTTATTTACAAGTTGTAATAACATTTCATCATTTCGTATTATTGTCGGCGCCTCCAGGACACCAAACCCTGGCTGGCCCTTGTCTTGGGGCTCGCGAAAGCCTGCGCGTCCTACGTGAGACCTACGCTCCCAATCTATCGTCGCGACGAGAAAAGCACCCGGCGACTTCCGCAACATACCGTGCACGTGCGAGAATTATAGAGCGCCAACGAGGAATCTGCCTAACTATTGTCTGCCATGGAAGTGGAAGAAGAAATGGCTTTTATACTTCTACCTACTTGTTTTCTAGAAATGGACAATGAATAAACGGAAGACGCGAACACCTCGGAAACGGTGGTGGTGGGTTCGCCTGGCCTTGCAAAAGCGCGAGAAGTTGGGTCACGCCAAGGCTTCATTCCCGCACCTCCGGTCGCGCGATATTGAATACTATCGCGAGTATTGGTGACAGTACGTTTTAGTACCACTCTTGTCGTAGAGCAAGGGCTGGTTCTTGATCGCGTCGATGAGCATTGCAGCCTGCACTTTTGGTGCCATGTTCAATTAAATTACGACCGGTTGTTTACATGCTAGTGTAGCTTCCGGTCGAGCAGAACGACTTCCCGCCGCGTTTCCGCTTCGCCATAGCGAAAAAATCGGTCCGAGACCGATTTGGCTCGCCGCTTGTTTTTCTGCCTGTTTTGCCGCCTAGGCGGGTGGATTTCTGCAAGATTTTGCCGCTTCCGACAGCTCCGAGACCTAGTGTGAACGTAGCCTAAGATCCTGCGCGAGCGCGGCCTCACCGGCACCTGAAGGGAAGCGGCGGAAATGTATACCGGAAATTTCGACCACCTGGGGTCTTTAACGTGCACCTAAATCTAAGTAAACGGGCCTCGAGCATTTTCGCCTTCATCTAAAATGCGGCTGCCGCATTTTTTGCTTCAGAATGCGGCCGCCACATTCTCTTCCAAAACCCCAGAGAGTGTCAAAGCCTTGACAAACACCGTGACAGTTTTTTTTCCATATGCAGAAATGATGCGCTGTAAATTACCAACCCAAACAGAAGCGCCGAGGAATGAAATTGTGATAGTAGCACCGGTTCCTTGAATTATGTCATTGCGAAGCGACGAGAACAAAGGGTGGCTAAGTGGGGCGGGGGGGGGGGGGGGGGTTGCGGAATAAATTTCGGGGGGGGGGGTTTGAACCCCCCCCCCCCCCCCCCCTGGATACGCCCCTGTTTGATGATCAATACGGGATGACAAATGGTTCGGAGGCGAAAGAAGTGTCATTTTTAGGTCATTATTAGTGTAGTGTATTTTATGAAACAGGCATAAGCGTGAAATTCGACGTCTAGTAGAAAGGAGAGATAGGTCAAGATGTTGCTTCATGCCAGAAACGCTGGCTAAGCGATATTATTTAGAGAGAATAAACCTAGCTGAGCGGTTTTGAACCGATTCTAAGGCCTGCGTTAATGAGCTAGTGTACGGGTCCCATATGGGTGAAGCGTACTCTAGTTTAGAACGCACGAGTGTTTTATATAGTAGTAGTTTCAATGGAACAGGAGTGAGGCGGAAATTCCGCCGAAGAAAACCAAGGCTACTGTTAGCTTTGTTAATAACATGGTGGATATGTTTCTGCCATGCCAGGTTATTAGTGATATGGACGCCTAGATACTTGTAGCTGTCGATGAACTGAAGAGGGCAACCGTTAAGTTCATAGCCCTGAGAAAGGAACTGGTTAATTTTTCGAGACACCCTCATTGCTTTACATTTGTTAATGTTTAGTTTCATAAGCCATGTATCACACCAAGAAGAAATTTTATTTAGGTCAGATTGAAGAACGGAGGAGTCAGACTCATTAGAGAGAGAGAGAGAGAGAGAGAGAGAGAGAGAGAGAGAGAGAGACGTTTTAATGGTAGAAAGGTGGAGAGGTCGGCCTGAGTGAAGTGCCTCTAGCAGACTCATTAGAAATTACGCGGTACATAACGCAGTCGTCTGCAAAGAGCCTTATATTGGAAGTAACAGAATCAGGCAGGTCAATAATATAAATTAAAAAAAGGAAGAGGCCCTAGGACTGACCCCTGAGGAACACCGGATGTTACATTGCAGGATTTAGGGTCATGATCATTAACAGAAACATAATGTGTTCTATTCTGCAAGAAACATTCAATCCATTTAAGCAAGCTACAATCAAGATGGAGTGCGTTAAGTTTCAGTAATAGTAGTCGATGTGAGACGGCATCAAAAGCTTTCGCGAAATAAAGGAAAATGCAGTCAATAACTGAAGCTCGATCTAAAGCGGAAGACAAATCATTAGTAAAGGTTAATAATTGAGTCTCACAAGAATAATTTTTACGAAAACCACGCTGCTGTGACGCAAAAAAAGTTATTAGACTCGAGAAAACTAATCAGGTTGCAGTAGATTATGTGCTCTAATAACCTGCATGGAATGGAAGTTAAGGAGATCGGCCGGTAGTTTAAGGAGTTATGAATATCACCAGACTTGTGGACTGGAACCACCTTCGCCATCTTCCAGTCGTCCGGCAGTGTTGAAGTCTGCAAAGACTGAGTAAAGATATATGACAAGAAAGCAGATGAATACGCTACTGTACTCTTAAGGAATTTGTAATTTATGTTATCAACACCTGCTGATGAGGAAAGTTAAGCTTTTTTTATCGAATTGTATATGCCATCAACGTCGATCGAAATCGGCTCCATCTCAAGGAACGTAAAGGCACTATTAGAGCGTCAGAAAAAGATAGCGAAAATGCGTTGTTGAGCAAAGCTCACGGGTGTATCGCGTGACGCGATAAAGCAAGACGACAGCCTCGGGTTGCTTGAGAACGAACGACTGCCTTTATTCGAGTGCGCTTATATACATGTCGGTGGCAAGGGTGATACCATGCGCGGAACACCGTCTGCGCATAGCGCGTGCTCGGTTCAGATAACACACTCGATACAACGGGGGACAGGAAATCCAGCGTCAGTTTTCAGAACAATTTCTTGAGGTTTTCGTACGTTGATAACGTTCCAAAACTTCTTCGGATTAGTTGTGAGCAGATGTGGTAGTGTTTCAGAAAAAAAGTAATTTTTGGCTGAGCGGATGGCCATTTTATATTCAGATGGGATAGCTACGTAGGCAGCTTTTGCTTTGGTTTCCCCAGTCAGCTTGAAGCGTCGAAAAATGCGTTTTTTTCTTGTTAAGAAGCTGTTTTAAACACAAGTTAAACCAAGGAACCCGATTGAATGGAGATAATAGGCGCGTAGGAATATATTTTTCAATTAGTGTTTCAACCTTGTTTTTGAAAAGGAGCCAGTTCTCTGCGATAGACCTTTCCCAGAACTGTGGAAAAAAGAAATCGGCAAAACTTTATAACTCGTTATTGATCGAGGAAAAATCTGCTCTACTGTAGTCACGAATTTGCAAAATGAATCGCAGAATGATCGCTTAAACCAGGCATAATTGATAATGAAGAAATTGAATCAGGAGATGTGGTGAAGACGAGGTCAAGGATGTTGGCAGAAATTGCAGTGACACGAGTAGGCTCTTTAACAAACTGGGTGAGACCAAAGGTCGAACATATATCAAGAAAGGCTGAACATCGGGATGAGGATACAGTTACTGATGGGAAGTCAACAGCCCAGTCAATGCCGGGGAAATTGAAATCACCGAGCAAGAATATTGGTGCTTTTGGATATTCAACAACGATTTGGTTAAGACAGTCAAATAGTTCATTGCAAAATGTGGATGTACTATCGGGTGGTCGATAGCAAGCGGCGAATATCACATCTTTGTTATTTATGTGAATACAACAGCACAAGAATTCAATCTGCGAAGGCACGTGTATATGAAAAGAGGTGATATCAAATGAAACAGCGATCAAGGTCCCACCGCCACGTCGCCCTATTCGGTCATTTCTATATATATTGTAAGCCTTACTGCAGGCGAAAAGTTCTGAATTTTCAATTTTATCTGAAAGCCAGGTCTCGACTAAAACAACAATATCTGCATTACACGTGTCGATCAGCGCAGACAGGGCATCGCGCTTATTTATGATGGAGCGGATGTTAGTGAAAAGCACAGAGTAATCGTTGTCATCCTTATTCTGTACAGCCGCGCGATGCTAACTCGAAACAGGGGATCGGGTATTCGCAGGGAAATTTATTGCGCTGCTGCCTATACATTACCATTGGCAGTAGTAATACTGTTCTGCTGAAGTTCATAAACAGTATCGGCCTGAGAGCAATACACGTAGCACATTTTGTTGATGAACAATTTGTTGTACCTTAGATGATACAATTGATCGGAAGACTTCCCAAATGCAATTAACTTATTCCTAGTTATTCTAGTTGCCCGACAGAAGTCTTCTTGAATGGATACCCCAGATACTTTCAGTTTATTCTTTTATTGCGATAGCAATTATATGGACACTCCAAAGCAGATTTCTGGCGTCGGCGTCGCCGTCGTCGTCGCCGTCGCCGTGAGGTTCCGTATGACGTCAACGGCGATGAAATCGTCGCCGCGCTCCGCACGCTGTATGTGCGAGTGAAAGGGCGCGAGGGACGTGCGCTTTCACAGGGAGCGAACGCACGTCGGAGAGCAAACGCGCGTTCTGCGCCGTGCTCCCTGAAGGGCTGCAGAATTAAGCGTCTCTTTCCTCCTTTCCGTATATAGAGAGCAAACGCAACTTCTTCCGTCGCGCGAAAGGCTGTGGGGGACGGGAGGGAGGCGAGGCGACGTTTAGCTGCGGCACCAAATGCGTATTTATATAAAAACGCCGCGCACGGTCGGTGCGAAGGCGGGCAAAACGCCGACGGCGTCTACAACAGTTCTGCGCGTTGCTGGCGCTGCTGCATGTCCAAGTTTATACAGCTAATAAAACTACTATCCTTACTCCGTATAGCTCTCTACTAATTTGCTATTGCAATTGCTGCTTCGCCTTTCGGCTGAAACTGCGACTTATTTTTTGGTTAATATGTTTTCCTTTACTTTAAATGATGCCAGTTTCACTACCACTGGTCGACACTTGTTTTTTACAAAGGCACCTAAGCGATGCGCACGCTCAATTCCTTCTTCGGGTAATTGTAATTGCTTAGGTATGGTGATGATGATGATGATTTATTGGCATCCTCTTTGAAACTGGGCGGTGATACGTAGTCACCTAACCTGCTTGATTTAATCAGGTATACAATATGTTTTTTTATCTAGCATTTTCATATACATCTCCTTAACCTTTTTTCCCCCCCTTCAAAATCTGCCTTGTACCGCTACCTATGACTGTAACAAATTCGGTCGTATCAATATCTTCCCTGCTTCTTTTTCCACCAATATTCTCAACGTCTCTTACTCATCTCAACTATTTACCTGTTGATACTGCCGTCCACTTTAAACCCAAGTACTTCTGGAAGGCGTACGTTACCTACGGTTCTCACTGGGTGAATCCCTTCGCATCCCATTAGGATGTGCTGAGTGGTCTCCGGATTCTCGCTGCAGCATACACATGCCTCAACTAGTTCCGAATATTTCCTCCAGTGTGTTTTGGTCCTTAGGCAACCGGCTCGATCCTCAAATAGCAAGGCACTGCTCTTGGTGCCATCGTACAGATTCTCCCTTTCTTTATTCTCGTTCCAGTAAATCCCCATGGTCCTTTTTGTTTCCATACTTTGCATCCAATTCACTGTCTCTGTTTCTCTCACTTTCTTTCTTATGACTCCAGCCCTCCAGAGCCCCTCCATCTCCGCGCCACCTGATCGACGAGAGAGAAGTGGTTCTTTATGAAGAAGGAAAAGGTTGGCGCCATCTTCTGCAGCCCTTCAGGGAGCACGGCTCAGCGCCGACGAAAACGTGAATAGAAGTGCTTCCCTCCTTGCTCCACGCGCACGCGCGTGCTCTCGCACTCCGCTACTCACTTGGCGCCTCCTCTCTTTGCGCCACTCGCCGGTCAAGGCCATTTGCGCCTGCAGGTCATAGCAGCCGAGCAGGGTCGCCTCCCAGTCCTCCCAAGTGGGGTTGGGGTGAGGGGGAATAGCTGGGTTGGATGGGCAGGCCCACACCATGTGGTAGATGTTCGAAGAGTTCTCCGCACAGTGCGGACAACTGCCCGTTTGAGGGCAAAATGTTTGAGGGCAGGCAGGAGGCGAAGTGACGGGCCGACGAGATATGCGCGGCCGTGGAGCGCGAGCAAGAAGAGAAGCAACGCGTGGTCGAAGAACAGCGGCACGCCAAACGAACAGCCGTTGAACTGGACGCGAAGACCAAGCAGCGTCGATTGGAGCACCACCACTTCCGGGACGCAGACTCGTACTTTCAAAAGCACTTTGTCGAAAACGAATTAGGTGCTGCGTGTAACGTCTGCGACAGCCTCTGGTTCCGATCGTACGTCGTCAGGGTGTCGCGGTCCGTGCTTGTGGCGGTCCTCGAGCGGGCGTTTCCCCGGGAGGACGCAGAGTTCGTTCGGGCTTTGCGCCACGTGCAGGGGAGAAATGCTACGCATTGACTTCGATAATCATCCAGTGCGGGTTCTGCTGCGATTTTTCTTAGTTCTTTAAGTGCACGTTTACTGTATGCTGCTTAGGTATACCTCCAGCGTGGCCTTTCCTGGATATCAGCCATGTAATGAGGCTGCAACAACAACAACAACGTATTAACCTCTTTCAACAGAACTGTTTGTTCGCCTAGTGGGTGTTTGCTGAAGAAAATATTTTTTGCCGCAAATTAAGACACACACAAAGGGGAAGAAACGTAGACGAAGGCACGGGTGGCAACAACATATTAACTTTTCATAATGATGCCGGCTAAAACAAAACAGACTAAGGTATATAGCTCTGCAAAGAAAATTAGTGGATGACAGAGACAGAAGAAAAAAAAAATGAGGGGGGGGGGGGGGGCGGCGTAGGGAGGTGTGCAGGCATTTTACTTATTAACACATATTTCGAAGAAGCACCGGGCTAATTTACTGTTCCCACTCCTGCTATATTCATTCATAGGGCTACAGTATGAGTAAATCAATAGTTAAATAAAAAAAAACACTTGACCTTGAAATCGGCCGCGCAACGCTTGAAACAGCGAAGCTAGGCGATCGTAGCCCAGCATTTTCCGGAAGTGCGCGCGAACTTTTCATCTTATTACTCATGATGATGATAATGTCTTTTCGCGCGTCTCGGACTTACGACCGTCACTGCGCGTTGCATAGCGCAGCTTGCAACACCGACACCGCGTTGCAATGCCGACAACGCGTTCCAGCAGACCCGCTCCGTGAATGCGTCTCTCTGTCTCTCTCTCTCGCTTTCATAGTGCGCAAAACCTCTTCACCTCGCAGAGCATGAGCGTACGAACGCGCCAGCTGTGGACTAGGACGACGTTGCTCGAACGTAATCATATAGTTCGTATAAATGCATGTTCTGCAAGCGTTGCTGTATAGCATAGTAGGCTTCAGCCCTCCCGAAAATAGAAAGTCGGTATGGATCGAACGAATGTCTGAGCGTAACTTTGCAAGGCTGAAACCCGTTCTTTCCAATAGTGCGTGCTTAATAGTGCGCCTGCAATAAGTTTTTGGCAACTAAAATTTACTACGTATTGCAAGTTATTCACTGTGCCCGGCTCTACATCCAACGCTTTCACCGAATTTTTGCAACTTTCATATGGTCTTCCACTTTTGAGCCCATAAGGCGAGACAATGTTTTTAGACCAGTTAGTGAGGGTGGGCTCGGCTTAGTGCATATTTACGTGCGGCAAATGGTGTCTCCTTTCTTCTTTTTTCGCGATACTTCGCAACCTATAATTCGATCATTCATGCAAGTCACACTTGTTGATGGTTTACCTGATTTAGTTGTTTCTTCAAATTTTTCTTCGCCTTTATGCTTATTGGGGTTCATGCAGGAGGTTTATTTGGCGGTTCGTTTCCTGACAGTTCGGTTTTCCACTGAATACTTTTACTCCGTGTCGCGTAAAAGGTTATACAAAGATTTACTGTCCATGCTATTTCCGCCTCCATTTTACCGATCACTGTACATTGAATGGCCAGGCCAGGATGTGCTAAAGCGAGTTCGTAAAATGTATATAACCCCATGCTGCAATACAATTTTTTACAAACTTCATAGTGAAACTTTACCGGTAAAAACATGGCTACAGAAAAAGGGTATATTTGTGACTTCTGTTAATGGTCGTCTTTGTGATGTGCCAGAGACAATTGAACACTGTTTTATTGGCTGCAAAGATACCATTCTATTTTGGGATATCCTCCAACGGACTCTAAAGAAAGGCTTTGAAATCAACCCCCATACAGTGCGATATCTGCTGCCGACCTCTGATGACAATGTACCTTTCGACATGTTTTTTCTCACGGGAATGCGCAGTCTGTGGAAGACGCGAATGATGGACCGCAACGCCGAACCGGTTGTACCTACAAGAGTAAATTTCATCCAGATGACTGTGCACCTAAAGCATGGTTATGATGGACTTGATGTTCAACGGGACTGGTTAAATTATGGGGTTTTACGTGCCAAAACCAGTTCTGATTATGAGGCACGCCGTAGTGGGGGACTCCGGAAATTTGGACCACCTGGGGTTCTTTAACGTGCACCTAAATCTAAGTACACGGGTGTTTTCGCATTTCGCCCCCATCGAAATGCGGCCGCCGTGGCCGGGATTCGATCCCGCGACCTCGTGCTCAGAAGCCCAACACCATAGCCACTGAGCAACCACGGCGGGTTCAACCGGACAGGTACTCCATTTTGGTGAGGTGCTTAGCCTTACCACCCTTTTGCCTCTTCTGTTTTTATGTGTGTGAGTCATTGTGCCCACCATTCTATGACTATGCACAATTAGTGAATGTTTTATTGGATGACATGTTAATGTAATAAATACCATGAAAGAAAAAAAAAGTTGCTGTATAGCATAGTGGTCACGACGCTCGCCTTGGAACTGGGGGTACGCGGGTTCTAATTCCGCCTCGGCGAGAAAGTTTATTTTCTTCCTTAATATTTTCTTGATACGAACCACAAATTGCGGCTGGCTTAAACAGCTTCGCTGTTTATAAAAAACTTTGTACCGTGCTTTGATGAAAGCATATGTACTTTTGCTCCTGAATGAACCGTGGGCCCATTATAGTTTCCTGGTGCGTCTTTGACGCGTGCTTAAAAAGCAGCACAGAACACAGCACCCGAGGAACTCAAGCCTCGATCACACACAAGTGACACCTTTTACGTTGTTTTCTAAACGTACCGGGGAATTCAATATCTGCCACACATCAGACCGGCGCCTCTGTCGGTCTTGTTTCATCGCTCCCGATATTCCAATCGTAGTAGGCTGGGGCATAAAATTGTCAGATACGCTTTATTGACTAAGCACGGCTCATTCTGTCAGCCTGCAACTTTTATATAAACATTTCGCGCTCGAAAGAATTACCTTGGATCACAATAGTGGCGGCCGTCAATCTTTATTACGTTTTTGTTCACTTCGTCAGCCACCGTGAGCGGTTATTAAAAGCCAAGCTGCACGCAGTATGAACGCAGGGCCGCAGTGCCAAATTAGAGAAGGTGTATACCGTCCCTCTGTACAGCGATGTAGAGCGCGCAAACTAATCAGCCGTGGCAGACACGAAGGCCGAGGAGGAAGTGGGCAGTTTGCGGCTTCCCGCGCTGCGACCGCCACGCACGAGATTTCGATCGATCGAAGAGGTGCATGCGGGACAACGAGCCGCGAACTTCCTTCCTTCGATGCGTGACGGCGTGCACAAAAAGGACAAGCCGCACATTACTCTAATGACCGCCTCGGAGGCGCGAGGTCCCCTTCGATTGCCCGCGCGTCTCTGCGCGGTGGCAGGACAGTCGCGCACGGCATTGGGAACGCTGACGACAGGTGCAAAACAAGTCGCGTCCGTTTGTGAAAGCGAACGTGTCAAATAAAAAAAAATGTCACAGTTTTGCCCTAAGGGCGAAGCAATGAATGCGATAGCAACACAACAATGTCATACGAAGTAAGGTGAGCGGCTTTGGTAGCAATATGAATTGTAGTAAACATGAGCTGATTAAATAAGCAGGTGTGCTGCGGCGTAAGTAGACCGACATGAAGAGAGACTCGATGACCACGAGAAGGCGCGTGTGAAACGGTGGTGTTGATGAGAAGCGCTTCCCGTGGGCAGCGCGTGCGAAGGGACACACCTGTAGTGCTGCACTGCCGATCCGGGCAGCATTGCATCTGTAGCGTGCGTTGGAAAATGTGGCCCGACTATTACTAACTGAATGAACAAGCGTGGTGTGAGAGTGCACAAACAAACGTGAATAGATCACACTGAATGACTGCAGATAACGACTGTCAAAACGCTGGCAGCAAGCGCATACGCTGCAGCGGGCGTAGATACGTGCGGTCTATCGCTTCAACAGAAACTGAGCGGCGAATGCACAGTGCATAAAGGTCAGAGCCGTGTGGAGATAGGAGACGGTTGAAGTGTCCATATAATTGCTATCGCAATAAAAAGAAAAGACTTGTCAAACAAGTGGCCTATTTGTCCCATTGCACGGAGCGACTGCCAATATTTTGTAACTGTTGGTTGCAATTTTTTCTTACACCTGAACTTCCATAGAGCTACCATAGCGCTGAAGTTATCCGTCCTTGCTACTTCATGAATACCCGGTTCCACACGTGATCTTCTCGTCTTTTCTTTTTATTGCGATAGCAATTATATGGACACTTCAACCGGATTTCTGCCGTCACCGTCGCCGTCGCCGTGAGGTTCCCTATAGATAAAATCTTCGCCGCGCGCCGTATGCCCGAGCGGAAGCGTGCAGGGACGCGCGCTATCACGGAGAGCGAACGCACTCAATCTCCCACGCGCAAGCAAGGAAGCGGGAAGCAGCGCCGGAGGGAGCGGGGGGGGGGGGGGGGGGGCTCACTTCTACTTTGCCAACAACCGCGCTCGTCGCTCGCCCCGCACCGTCTCTTATCTCCCCACGGCTCTGCCCGTTATGCGCCGTGCATTCGCCGCTCAGTATCCGTTGAAGCGATAGACCGCACGTACCTTCGCCCGCTGCGGCGTATGCGCTTGCTGCCAGCGTTTTGACAGTCGTTATCTGCAGTCATTCAGTGTGATCTATTCACGTTTGTTTGTGCGCGCTCACACCACGCTTGTTCATTCAGTTAGTAATAGTCGGGCCACATTTTCCAACGCACGCTACACATGCAATGCTGCCCGGATCGGCAGTGCAGCACTACAGGTGTGTCCCTTCGCACGCGCTGCCCACGGGAAGCGCTTCTCATCAACACCACCGTTTCACACGCGCCTTCTCGTGGTCATCGAGTCTCTCTTCATGTCGGTCTACTTACGCCGCAGCACACCTGCTTGCTTAATCAGCTCATGTTTACTACAATTCATATTGCTACCAAAGCCGCTCACCTTACTTCGTATGACATTTCTGTGTTGCTATCGCATTCATTGCTTCGCCCTTAGGGCGAAACTGTGACATTTTTTTATTCTTTTTTTTAACGCAGGAGTGCTTAATGTCCTGGTGTTCGGTGACTATCCGTCAGACTTTTGTCGCGGTAGTAATGCTTCGACACTGCTTATACACCATGATCCGTGCATAAGATCGGCTCAAACAACCGCGTAATGGGTTCTTGCGGTGGCTGAGAAGTATCGCTGCCATGAAGTTTCTTTTCTTTCTTAATCACGGGCGCATAAACATAGACAAAACAGAGTACATCGGGCCACCAACGTTCGGAAAGAAAAAATCACGATAAGTGCATAAGACATTTTTCTGCGCGCTGCAACACCATTTAAATATTCATTTTTTCCCTCTGCAATTGAAGCCTGGAGCCATTTACCAGAAGAAATTGCGCATGTTGACCCTATCGAATTATTTGAAACCAACATGCGTGCACTTTTCTATGAGTAGGTCTGCTTGCGATTGTTTAGTGCTCTGCTACAACGTTGTGCTTCGCAACTATGTTTTGCTTGTTTCATCACCACATCTGCACTTTCGCAGCTCTTCCCCTTGCCTGTAGTATCTACCTTGCACTGTTTTCTTTGATCTGTGCGATCTGTTTGCATCTTATTTATTTGCATCGTAATAATTACCGCATTGTGGAACCGCTTGTGGAACAACCATTATACTAGCTTTTTTTCATTTTCTTCTTTCTTTCTTTTTTCAGGGCTGTACTCACAAAGCGTTTCGTTCGGAAATGCTGCTCACAATTGGCCGGCTGCCTCTGGTTATATTGCGTACGAACTCATGATTAGCTGCTACGTGTGCCTTTGGGAACAGTTCGAGCATAAGAACCTTTTTGAATATAGGCACAATTGTTTTAAAGCTTTAAAATGATTTTAATACGATTGGCATTTTTGGAATACTTGGCAAACTTTCCGGCATCTAAGGCATTTCCGGCATTTCCGGCAACTTTCCGGGATCTAAGTGCTTTCCTCTCAAGGCATCTTGGATCACTGGGTGTATGTCACTCCATGGGTGCGTGCCACTCTTCGTAATGATCTTTATAACATATAAAATATATCATAACCAATTACAAAATAAGATAGATTACTAATCGCATTAACGTCGACAATCATCTCCAAAGAATGGATGGGCCACCAATTTTTTTTTTAATGGAAAGTTAGAAATTGCACTGACGAAAATGAAGACATTCAATTTAGAGGAGTGGAACCGCTCCTCTAAATTCAATCATTAGAGGAGTGGAACCGCCCAAGTTTAACGCACACCAGGCTGCACACTATGAATCCGTCTTTACAGCTCCGACGTCCATCCAGACTCCCTTGTCGTGAGGCAACTCTCCTGTGTATGCTGTGGCTAGGAGCTGTGTTTGCGAAACATTATTTCGCCCTCATCGTAATGGCTGGCAGTGCTGCATGCGCTGTCTGTGCTCGCGCCGATATCAACCACTTGCTATGTGACTGTCATAAGTTTGACGCACATATTCGCAATGCACACGGACTATAGGTGGCGCCCTAGGTGATCCATGATGGCGGACAGAGAAGGTATCAGAATTCTCGACTGCGCGTCCGCGTCGTAGAACGCCGGGCTTTTCCTAATCCTTCTCGTAACACACCGAGTGTATTATTTTTTTAGAGTTTATTTTCATCGGCTGGGGAAATGCCGCTGCCTTTTACAAAACAGCTATCTCTAGGAGAGATAATGGGACACCTTGAATCGTACGAAAAAAGGATCCGGTGTCTATTCGAAGGCGAATAGATTTTCAACGCTGGCCATCTAATTTGTTGTGGCGTAAAGACATACAGTGCTCACGCTGTTACAAATCAAGGACTGTGTGTGCAGACGTCCCACGTTCGAGGGACGTCCCACGTCCAAGCTATTTGTTGTGTGTTGCAGCCGCAGTGCGCGCCCCGTAAATATAAATGAGCATTGAATGAAATAATTCACGGCCCAACATAAATATAGATCACTAGCGTGCATAACCAGAAGTATACGTGCGTGCTTCTTATTTTACGGCGAATGACGCCCTTGACCTTACAGATGTATGCGACGCGAAGCGAATCTAGAACGAACTCTTAGGCTAGAGTGTGGTGTTATCGGTTTAAGTCAGAAAAAGTACGCCGATCTTGTTTTCACATTCTGTTTTAATCGAAAAGGGTCAGTGCAAACAAATATGCCAGAGACCTAGCGACCGGCGCGCAGCTGCGAACGTAGTTACGCTCTTACGCAACGAGCCTGGCGAGGTCGAGGACGCGCTTCAGCGTTCCGCCCAAATTTATTGTTTGCTGCCGTTTTGCCTGCCACTGAGTCAAAAGCGAAGATTTGTGTGTGTGTGTGTGGGAGGGGGGGGGGGGGGGGGCATGGAGAGGTTTGAAGCGCAAGCTACGGCGACAAAACGTGCGCTGCAAACCTTCACTGGCGGTGCCTCAGGCTTGCCGATCCGGAGCTTCACCACCCACTCCTTTTTAAGGCAGGCGTACAGCGGAAAAGAATCAACCTTATCTCATCCTTCGCTGCTCGGTTGGTGCACTGAGGCACGCAACACATCCTGTTGCTTTTAATATTTTTTTCCATGGCGTAAATAAAAGCTGTTAACAAAACAGAAACGCATCCGCACATATCGAGTCACACGGTAACACCGTGCGGATACTCTTTGAAATCTTTCTCTCGCTGGCCACTACGCGCCGTGACAGTCTGTGTGCATTGCGAATAGACACCACGACGAACCGGGAAAAATGAAAGTGGTTTGACAAAGCACACGGCTTATTACGAGCGCTTTAGGCTGAGGGAGAACGATGGTTTCTCAGCAGCATATATGGGCAATTTTTCGAAGCTCATTCCAGCTTATCAGGAGCCATGCAATTGCCGTGAGGTCAGTATTCGCTGTGCACCACCATTGCACAACGAAAAGGAACGGGACACTGCGCCCCCCTTGGCGAGACACCTAAGTGGTGTATTTACGAGGAAACGATTAAAACGCGCTTTGTTCTACCCGTTGTTTCCAAAAAGGAGAGCACAAAGCGGGGCTTCAACGTTGTAGTTCGCTTCATCATTAATTCCACTCGTTCGTGCAGGTCACCGGTGAACCAACTGTACAAGGGGCCGGCATATATAGACACAAAAACCCCACGGAGACGCTTTTTTACGGCAATGCGTAACCTACACCTATGACAACATTGATCAGCATCGATTAAAAGACACTCCACTACGACGCGTCTCGTTCTTTCCTCATCTGTAAGCGCCCAAAATTTCCCTTGCATTAGCTGATCACTATAAAATCAAGGTAAAAAAATGATATAAAACGCCCACATCAAGTAACCGGGCAACAATAAAGCCATTAGTACCCATACCATATATGTCTTTACAATGTCGCTAAGTTGCCAAACGTCGATAAGCCAGAAACATAAAGGATGCTATCATGAACGTTCAACCACCGTGGAAAGCCAGTAAAAGATATTTTAATGGTGTTCTAATGTCTCCATATCATCCTGACGTAGACAACTTTGTCTGTAAAGTTTTCTAAGCACAGGAGGGAGGTCGATGCAATGTTAGGCCTGTTCCGCATTTTTGTACCGCGTTTAAATCTTAAAACCACCGCCGTTTCCTAAATGTGTCTGACCCGCCATGGTGGCTCAGTGGCTATGGCGTTTCGCTGCTGAGCCAGGTCACGGGTCGGATTCCCGGTCGAGGTGGCCGCCTCCCGATGGAGGCTGCTGTATGTTACAACTACCCGCTTAGCTGCAGCCCACAATTACACCAACGTCTTTTCACTCTTACGCGGTTGCCACGTCAGCCATTCCGTAGAGTTGAGTTTAAACCGTCTTCGATAGCTCTGCTGGCGCGCAGGAGATTTGCGCGGGCACTGGATCACTTGGCTTTCTTTCTTTCGTATTTTGTGCCACAACATTGAAACGCGCAAAAAAAAATCAAAGAACAACGTCGCGGGCTGAAAACTGTTCAGTGTGACGTTTTCGAATGCGAAGCACAGTTGGGCACTTGAACTTGCGCAATTGTACCAGCAAGTATTATTTATTTATTTTCTTGTTATATTTTGCTAATTAGGGATAACAGAAAATACTCCAGTTTACACAAAACAGCTGGCGGAACACCGTTGATTCCGTCCTCGTACCTCATAGCCTCGTACCTCTCTCTCTCTCTCTTTTTTTTACACAACATGAACAGTTGTCGTCGTTTGCTGGAGACGGCTACCCCTTTTCGCGTGATATTGATTATATATAATAAGAATAAAGTAAATGAATGTTAAAACAAAACTCTCGTAGCCTGTTTCCTCTTTTCTTATACCTTGATCCAAATTAGCTGGGACACCCTGTATTTATTTATTTATTTATTTATTTATTTATTTATTTATTTATTTATTTATTTATTTATTTATTTATTTATTTATTTATTTATTTATTTATTTATTTATTTACAATGCCCTCAATCGCCGAAGCGTTACAGAGTGCCTCGGCGATATTACAAGAAGAAAAAAAAAGCGATAAAAGCACCTAAAACAAACAGAAAGTATTTAGAACAGGCAACATTGAAAACAATGACATTAAAAACACAAATAAGAATGCTTTGACTATGAAGAAAGACAAAACAACTGAACATCATAATGGCCGTGTAACTGCACAAACACAAGAAAGGTTGGCAATGCTCTTAAAGGAATAAAATTTTAGCATGTATATAAGGAAGAAAAAGCTAATAAACTTCTCAGCTAACATACAAAGGTGGCAAGGATAGGTAAGCAAAAAAAAAAAAAATGCGGCTCGGGATACAAACACTTCGAACCAAGTTTTCCAAAGTAACCAAGTAATTCTATGAAACGCCATTTATTAGCCTACCTTATCGGAATGAACGAACAATGATAATGTTTTACGAAAAATACATCAAAGACACATGCGATGTCTGAGGGAAGGTATAGTTTGTAGTTAGTGTCACGAAAGAATAACAAAATTATTTGTGAACGAACGAATGCGTCTTACCTTATGCCTACGCTCCACATGGGATGATGGTTCGCGGGTTCCACAAGGAGGTGACTTCATAGAGACGAATGATGACACACTTTGTGAAATAGACGCAAACGAAACATGTTTTTTGCGCAGTAACAAACAGGACAATATTAGACTGCCATTTATTGACCATTATGCTGGCAGTGCAGTTTTTATTACATGTAATAAAACGAGCTGCCTTGTTAGGTACGAGTTCAGGAGCCTGATAGAAGTTATATTGGTTGGGATCGCACGTAATAGCTGCATATTCCAGTATAGAGCGAACTAGTCCTTTAGATGTACCTATGTTTTGATTGTAACAGACGCATTGCTGAAGTTTATAGCACAGCATGCGGTTAGCGTTGCAGATTATTGAATCGATATGTGGTTTCTATGTTAAGGTCGACGTCGTAAGTAAGCCTAAATAGCGGTATGAAGATACAGCTTCGAGTTTAATATCATAAAGACAGCACGCAGGAGGGCACGTGCACTGGCACGAAACGCGCATATATTGCGTGCTTTTTTTTTTGGGGGGGGGGGGGGGGGGCGTTAAGTCCTATTTGCCATGTTTTGCGCCAGCCAGTTACGTTAGCAAGGTCCTATTATAAAGTATAAACGTCATTAACACCATTTGTCTCATAGCAAACGACACAGTCATCTGCGTACAAGTTCACTGATAAGAGCGCATTGTTAGGCAGATCACTATTATACACTCGAAAAAGTAAGAAAGCCATCACCGAACATTATGGGACGTCATACGTTACCTGATATATACTGGGAAAACACGGGGAATGCGGGAGATGGAAATTCAAGACGATGGGGACACGAGAACAAGGTAAGAGCAGGAGCCAACGTTTCGACAAGTGGACTTGTCTTTGTGGACGTCCACTTCAGCACTGCAGTATTTCTCCACGCTCATTTCACAAATACGGCTATTCGCTGTCTTAGATGTGAAATACTGAAATGTCACTATCATGACGCCGTGCCGTCTTCGTCATTGTGTCGTCGACGTCCTGTCGCTGTCGTCGTCAAGTCACCGTCATCATGTTGTCGTCGTCGCTGGGGAGCACGTATGGGAGTTTGCACGGTATTACGAGAAATTTCAAGAAAGAAGGGATAGGTGGGAGAACTACTACTTTTGCAGCAACTGAGTTCAGAGCGTAAAAAATGGCTGAAGTCTGCTTTTTTTTTTTTCTGCTTGGCAAAGGCACGAAAAAACCAAGGTCATAGTAATGAAGCTTTCGACGGACGGTGGTTAAAGGAAAACCACTGTTAGCACAACGACATTGTAAAAGTGGCGCCATGATTCTCCATTCAAAACCAGCGCCTGTTGGCGTTGATTGCGCATATCATCTGAGCAATCGCGTCAAGGTTTGCTTTATTGCTGGGGCTCAACGTCACTAAGCAACATTCTGGCTGTGAGAGCTCCCGAGGCATCGCGGTATTGCCACCCTTTGCTCCCTTTTTAAATCTCGTAATTCCTTCATCGACCCCTCACAAATGTCACTTTCAGCAAATATCTGCAATTTCCAGACGGTCTGTCGGCTGGTCCCCTTTATTAGCCGCCCGCCAGACAGAATCACCTCAACTCCGTATTCTCCCTCTCCTGTCCACTATCGGAGTGCTTCACCTCACAAATATATATACTGTGGAAGAGCACGCTTTTCAGGAGGAGTCAAAAACTATTGGACGTTAAGTATGCATGCGATGCCGCCTAGGTGGAAGCAAGAAAAAAAAAACATTATTGGCATAAGATACTTGATTCGCTGGTACGAGAAGGTGCTGATAAGTATTGAGCCTAACCCAGAAAACATAGAGCTAGGTAGCTGTGATTTGTCGGGTATATTTTCGAATTTATTTACATTCAATGGTGCAGAAATTGGCTACCTATGTTTTCAGATTATCATTTTTCCTTCTTTTTTTTTTCAGGTTCAAAGTGAACCTGGCAGCACCTCCAGAAAAGTTCAGTGTGGAAGAGCACAGACCCATGATCAAGTTCCTGTTTCTCCAAGCCAAAGGTGCGAAGCAGGCTAATGATGAAATGTCACAAGCTTTAGGCCGCAGTGGCCCTTCATATGCTACCGTTAAACGTTTGGTGCCAATTTTAAAACTGGAGATTTCGGGGGTTGAAAGTTAGATACCCAGTGGAAGGCATGTTTCTGTCTCTGTGCCTTCAAATGTGATATTCATCCGTGACATGATCACAGAGGACCGCCGAATATCAGCCAGAAGTATTATATCTGCGAAGTACGTATCTGCGAATATCACTTGGTAGAGTTGGTATTATTGTCCACGACCACTTGGAAATGAGAAAGGTTGCAGCAAAGTGGATCCCAAAACTTTTGACTAGTGAACAAAAAAGGAAACGTGTGGAGACCTCGGTGGCTGTCTTCGAACTTATTGCAAGAAATGAGCCAGATTTCATGGACAAAGTGATAGCTGGTGATGAGTCATGGATCTACTGTTATGATACCGAGATAAAGAAACAGTCTAAGTAATGGTGGAATATTGGTTCCCCCAGGCCAAAAAAGTTATGTGTGCAAAGGCCGGCGCAGAAGGAAAGGGCAATAGTTTTGGGGGATAAGAAGGGAGTTACGCTGGTGGACTACCTCCAACAGGGTTCAACAATAATTACAGAATATTAGTTGACCTTACTGACGAATTTGAGGCAAGCATTAAATAGAAACTTCGAGAAAACATCTCGAAAGCTGTCATCCTGTTGCGTGGCAATGCCTCGTTGCACACTTCGGGTGAAACAATGGCAAAACTGACCTCCTTAGGCTTTCAAGTGATGCCCCATCCACCCAATTAACTCGATCTGGCTCCTTCTGACTATCATCTTTTGCATCTAGAAAGCTTTTTAAGAGCAACGATAGACAGTACACGAAGGAACAACAGGACAAGGCGTTGTTCCTTCGTTTACTGTCTATTGTGGTGCTTAAAAAGTTTTCAAGATGCAACTCACCCAACTAGCCCGATTGACCATTTTGTTATCATCATTTGCCCAACCTTAAAAAAACCTAAAGGTACAACAATTTTGGAGCGTTCAGGAGGTAACTAATGCTGCAACTGAGTGATTACACAGCACAGGGGCGAATTTTATAGGCAGGAACTTAAGAAGCTGCCGGACAAATGTCGCAAATACATTGACTTCCTGGAGGAATGTGTATAATAGTGGGGCAGTTACAGCTTCCAAGCTAAATTGAGGCTCAGTGTAGGCTCAATGCTTATCAGCACTCTCTCGTATCAGGAGGAAAAAAAAACAAATTCGGTTTTTATTTTTCTGGGCCATGGCAACTTCAATAAACAACTCTGAATAGCTGCCAGTACAGTTAGTAGAAGTCTCGGTGCTCGTAGTGTGACTGGAGACGGCGTGTGCACGCGTGTATAATTAAAGAACGCGTACTAGGCCCCGTTAGGATCTCATTACAAGGCGCGCAAAGTGGGCAAAACAAGGGCTGAAATCCCTACACCAAAGTGAGAAACCACTCTTAATGGCTACCAGTACAGTTAGACGTGTCGGCGCTCGTACTATGGCCGTAGACGACGCGTGCGCACGTGTATAATTGAGGAGCACGTACCATGTTCCGTGACAGTGGCCCCGTTCCACTCTTAATATGCTTCACCGCATAACAAAACTGTATAACAACGAATCTGACTAAAGGCACCTGGTCATTATGCAACATATATCAGACCTTTGCCTCACGCGCACTTCTCAACGGATGTCTCGATCTGAAGTGATCTGAGTCAGGCCTACACTGCCTACATACAAATGGCTTGGATTTAAATCTCACTTTGGCTAGCTACCTAGCACATAATGGCAATTAGGAAGTGGCTGTGCTGCATGACGCGTTTCCCTTTCCTTTTTTCTTTTCTTTATGGCGCGGTGGGGCTGGGACAGTTTTTCGGGAGATTTACAGCCATGTTCGTACAATCAGGAGGATTGGTTAGAATCCGGTTGCCTCACGGACAAACCTGCATAGTTGGCAGGTATGTACTTACCCCTCAAGGCACATGTATCAGCGCTTTAGCTATAGCTCTGAGCAAAAAAAAAAATAGATTAGCTTAATTGGTGACAACAGCTGACGTCGGTAAGGTCATGAACGTGTTGTTGCGCATGCGATGTGGTCACATCTATGTATATTGACAAATTTCTCGGAAAATAAACAATTGATAATTGGTGATTGGTGTCGCGCGTGCGTGTGCGTGCGTTCAAAATATTTACCAAGAAATTTAAATACGAAAAGAATGACAAATAAAATGTATCGTTAAGAAATGAAACCCCAGGTAATCTGCAATCCCAGCCCTCAGCTAGATTATTTTTTCATACAACCATAAAACTTACGTCAATTCGTACCTACGTAATGTGATAAGAAATGGCGCAACATCTGTTCTCCCCACCAACAGAAAGAGGCGGCAAAAGAGGTGCAAGTACACGAAGTCATGAAAGTGTTCGCGCATCTCACATGGAACGCAAGAGCTGAGTAACATCTTTCGTTCAAATTGTGAAATAATGAATGAAATTCTCGAAAGAGAAACAATAAAATAGATAACGGTAACTATCTGTTCATTACAAACAGTTCTAATTCTGGTTGTGAATTAAGGCGAATTTTTGTGAATATGTTAGTGGTGGTCATCATCGACATTTCCATTTCCATTTCGTAAGCTTTATCGAAGAGCAGATGTGCAGGTGCTCGTGCAAAATCAAATACCAGATGTTTATTAACACGAGCACGTGCAGCTTAGGCTACACTCGACAATAAAACAAAAACACTCAAGCTCGAGTACGATGAAAGCAAGGACAAGACTGAGAATCCACGTTCACCTAAGGTTTTGCAATAACCAAAAGAAAACGGATATATTCTAGTGGCAGGTTTAGATAAGATGAAAATTTCTCCTAGCACGACCTTTACCTTAAAGAAGCATAACGCTGGCTTCCCCTAACGCACAGTGGCGCCATCTGGAGAGTGCGCCGAGAAAAAAACAACGACCAGCAATTGATTGACTTTCAAGTGTCTCGCAGAAAGGCCCCGTGACTTTCGAAAAGCGAGCCGCCGAGAGAAGACATAAGTGGAAAGCAAGGGCAAAGCACGAGAGGAGAGGACCAGCGCAATTGTGTCCCAGGCATCGATTCACGCCGCACACAAAGCGCGTTTTGTCTCTTGCCGCTGATTGGCTGTCCAGCGAACCGCCCGCGCGGACCGACCGCGCACACGTCTTCAATCCGGTTTTGGTAGCAGCGTGCAAGACGCTGCAGCGGGATCGCCGTACGGGACGTCAGGTGAGGAAGTGCGCTCTAATATAAAGAAAACAATCAACGGCACTAGTACGACGACTTTTGGCGGAAGTTAGCAAGATTAGGAAATTAAATATGAAACGACATAAGCACGCGTATCGCAAAGTGCACGTGCTACTTCACCGAATAATGACAGTGTCTAAAACAGTTATGTAATGCTAAATGCAGGTTCCTGGGGTTTTTTTTTCTTTTTTTTTTTACTACTCAGGTTATAATGCTGAAATATTTCGAAGTAGGAAACAGCTTGTGCTGCTTTCTGTAACTTGCTAGGGCTGTGATTACATTATCAAAAACATTTTAATTTGTAAACATTTTGAATTAACGAGCTTGAACTTTTAGAATACAGAAACCCGTCATATTCAATTTATACCAGACTTAAACGTCGACACATTTTATGGAACGGGAAAAAATGTACACTAAATTTGAAGTTCTAGTTAGAGCTAAGGTGGCAGCTGTAATCCCCATTACAATTTACTTAGATGACAAGGAAAACATGCACGAATCTAGCGGATACTTTTGTGTGTATGTGTGTTTTGAAACGTGCCTATGCAACCGTGTACTTCGCGTGTTCACAAGCGACTGCCGAGGAACCACATTCTTCTGGCAACCGCGTGGAAACGCAGAGGAACCACCTTACTGGGCTTTTCCTCTAACTTGGATGGAAAACCTAATTGCACTTGGTCATTTTCGCACTCACAGTAAGGCTTCGGCCTCAAAGCCTTTAATGCGAGTGCTATTTTTCTTTTTTTTTCAGAGCATGCCTGAGAACTGATAAGGCTGAAAGTACTTTAGGTTCAATTCATTTCTTAATTGCGCCAATACGCCTTTCGGCTTAAATTAAATGCGAGCATTACGGCCCGTCTCCTGAGTGAAGTCCAGGAGAGGCCGGTGCATAGGGTCATGCGTCCACAATTGGAAGTCAGTCGGTCGGCCTCGCTGTTGGCCTAGACGTGCTTGTATTTTGTGCTGAACAACACAGTGTCGCACGCACAACAAGTAGCAAAGCGGGAATTTGTTGGAATATTAGCACGCAGCTACAGTGGTATTACGAAAAAATTCTAAAGCTAATAAAATCGGGCCCAGGCTAAAGCGAGATGTAGCCGTGCATGGACCAGCAGCATTCTCGCATTTGTACACTCTCGCCAATTTGTGCATCCCGCGCAGGTATACTTTAGCCAAGAAAATTCACACGAGCACAAGGCTCGCATCACCCTGCCGCCAAAATGACCTCGGCAGCCGGCAAGAAAGGTACTATCACTGCGGCGTTTTTGGCTGCCGCTTTGGTGGCCGCGACGGCCCAGGACACGCTACGTTTTGGTAAGATGTGCTTCTCTGACTTCATTACATGCTTCCGAAAATTCAACGCAGAAATCGAGATAGATTACAATAAGAGGACAAGACAACTATGTATATATATATATATATGTATATATATATATATATTGACAGGAATATTTCCTGATTTGCTCAGCTTACTATTTTAATTTTGCTTATGTATAAACAGGTTAATTTTCAGTTTACTCTTAAATGAGTACGCGACGATAACCGCCCGCTAGTCGAGATTGGTCGTAAACATTTTTGTAAGGGAAGCAAATGCTCTAAGCAACACCGTAGAAAATAATAATCACGATTTTGCTCTGCTGGTGCCTTAAACTTACGATATTGAGTCCTACCTAGATGTTGGATGAAGTTATGGTAAAATGGCAGTTATGTGGTAAAAAAGAATGCCCTGTGGCACGAATTTAATCAGTAAATCATTTGTGGAATTACAATAACCTTGGAAGCATTTTGTGGCGTATTTTTGTAGATAAACAATAGTAAATTGAAAAGCAAATGTTGCTTGAGTGTTCAATGTCGACTGTTGCCATGGCGACCATTGCCATTGCGCTTTGACATGTGTTTAAACAAAAAAGTGATATTGCATTGCTAGCTTGATGATAGCGATTACCACCTAGAAAATGGGTTCCTTCTGATGATCGAGGGCTCAGTCATACTTGGAATGTTTGCTGCTTGATGTCCTGCGGTTTTGTGCTCAGAAAGAATCCCTTCCAATGGAACCACACGCTTCACAGCCAAAAGGCAGCCAAAAGGCAGCTTTCCTTCCCCATTAGGTGTTTCAAAGTGCAACGCTGCCACACGAGAAATGTAAAAGCGTTGACGTAATGATTAGATGGCCAATGTGGCGCACGTAGTCACTCTATTAGAGACGGACCATTAGCCCTAAGAGGAATGATCAAAAGAGTCAGTCAGCCTTCAGCGAGCTTCGTCAGCCGCTCATAAAACAGCGGCATGCGTGCGCTCTAGCTGTGACCAAATGGGTTTAATTAATCTTAATTATTTTGCTCATAAGGAAGAGCACTAAAAAGGAAAGTGCCTGGGACACGGCGTGCTCGTAGCTATAGCGTCTGGCTATTGTTGCTCCTTCCTCATATACTTTCCACTTCAGCGCTCTACCTTCTCCACTTATACCAAGGCTGCGTCAATTAACTCCAGCCAAGGCGCATGAAAGCGACTTGCATCAGGCAAAGGCGCAATATCCTGCGCATGTCTTTTGAAATATGCAAACACAGCGTCAAACGAATACAAATCATAAGCTGAAACATTTGCCTTGACACGCCTTCAGACACGGTAATGCTATTTGCGCAGCATGCAAAGCACCACCGCAAGAAACACCAACTTTCATAAAAGTTTTGGAGAGAGCAGACAGCTTTGGAAGTATAACATGCACGTGTGCGTGCGTCTGGGTGTGTGTGTGTGGGGAGCGTGGGGGAAGAAATGGAGGAAATGTAGGGTTTACGCGCAGCTATGTGCGGCGCTTATATTCAGGGGAAAGTTGTGTAGGCTGAAAATCAAGAGGAAAGCATAGCGATACTTGGAAAGCGAAGCTTTTTCTGCCTCGCTTGCAGTCGTTGTGGTGGAGAAAGGCAATGACGTGGCGAAGCTCATGATCACCGAGACACTGAGAAAGACCACCGATGCGGCCGTGACACACTCTCTCGTTGAACTAGACCCGGAAGAAGTCGACGTCGCCGACGGTAAGCGCCCTTCTCTACATTTCTGGCTCCTCGGTACAGCGCATCACGCCACTCATATTGCAGGCCTAAACATAGCGCATACAAGGTAAACACAATCGTACTAAACCCAGCAGTAATCGTGCACGGAAGATCACTACGAGTTAAGTTAGCTACTAAGGCGCCCCTCTTCCTGAAAGTACCAATATCTAAGTAGCCTCTATTGTTACCTTCACGAATAAGAATTTACGAGGGGGAGTTTACGATTATAAATAAAGTGCGAGTTCATTCTTGAAGTAGTAGGAACCTTTCTGTTGTAATTTCGATTTTAACGTTTCAGAGGATGAGTAACACAACATAAACCTAACACGAGCTAATGAGTATGCTATGGCTACTATACTGATAATTGTCCAGCTGCTGCTAATAAATAGCAGTTTAACACTATTCTACCTCCTTCAAATGGGATAAACCAACAAAAATTTTGAAACAGTAAACTTGACATAATAGTGTCTTTTCTGCTGCAACAAATCACTAGCGGAAGACGATTTAATTAACCGTCTGATAATAATTGATTAATTATATATTTAGCAGAAATTTGCTAAGCACGTTTCTTAATTAATTATTATTGGAACATATGCCGCACTCGTGGAGTCGACAGTGGTCAAACTCAAGACGTGCACACCTAATAGGAACCCTGAGGCTAGCACCACTTTCGAGATATATCTAGCTGAACTTGCGAAAAAATGCATTGGCGTACAAGTTAGTATTTTCCCCAAAAAATCTTCCTTCGAGCAATTACACAGGAAGCCAACAGGCAATTAGTCCAAAGAAAACATAGCCGAAATCACTTGTTTTTATTTTAAATGTAGAGATCACAGTGCAAAGGTAAATGAAAGTGGACGAAGAAACAACTTGCCGCAAGTGGCAGCCGAACCCACATCTTACGCATTGCGCGTACGATGGTCTATCCATGGAGTTGCTGCGGTGGCTGTTCTCCCGCCAATTTCTTCAGTATTCGTGTATTTGCGCAAAATATAGCCGTGGGAGTGTTAGCCAGCGCCACTCACGGCCACGGCAGCGGATGGGGAACATCCTTTCAACCGCACGTTTCAACCTGTAGAAAGTAGTTATTACGTCCACTTAAATTTCCTTTTACCCTGTGATTTCATATAAAAAAAAAGAAAAAAAAGCAGAGTTGATTTCTTGTATGATTTATGTGGCCTCCTTGTCTGTTGCTTTCATGTGGTTGTAGATAACAAAAAATTGGGCCCATTCAGTTCCCCTTATCTTTCTCCCTCGAGCAATGCGAGACAAAACTAAGTGGAACACCAACATATTTTTTAAGAGAGTTTGAGGACAAATATCTGTACACTGTTGCTAGTCGAAAGATTCCTCCTAAGTGCATATGCCGAGCACTGCCCAATATAAATTTCTCACTTGATACAAGCACCCTAAATCATTTATTAGGAAGTTAGTTAATAAACTTTAGTTAGTTAATTAGTCAATGTCAGACATTTATTGGTGTCCACCGCCACTGGTAACGCGTGGCGGAAAAAAAAGTGTTATATTTTTCACTGCACTGATTAATAATATTCACTTTTCACATTTGACGCTGGTGGTAAAGTACTGGCATAAAGCAGTGCGACAAACCTTTCAAGTTCCTATACATATGTCGAAGACTGCGTAGGAAGAAACGTTTTGAAATACGCATAACCATGAAATGCACGGCTTGTGCTATTTGCGAGTTTCAAGGCAACTCGTCACTGTCGTTTTAAGATAACACTCAAACTGAAATGCAGCTTCAAGAGGTTGACCACAAAAATTCAAAGGTGAATGCTTACTCGTGCAACTGCCCATGACAGTGCTCCCAGAGAGAGAGAGAGAGAGAGAGAGAGAGAAGTTTAATGGTACGAAATGCATAGAGGTCGGCCTGAGGTACATTCCTCTAGCCAGCTACTCTGCGTTGGGGGAAGGGGAAGAGGGAAAGAAAGAAGGACGAAAGAGGCGCATGATGGGTGACGATGACGAGAAAAAGATGATGTAAAACACATGGCAAGCAATTTGGTATACTCAAAGCCTACAGTTCAGGCCCGTACTTTTTAAAAAGTCCGGTAAGGCCTTAAAATTCGATTGAGCGTCTGGCCAAGGGCCTAAAAGTTTAGCTAAAGTGCTAGCGCGCATTGAATACGATGGAGTTTTGCGCGGTTCGACCTTCGTAAGGCCACCAATAAGAATGAGAAGTCAGAATAGTGTTATCAGCCTGTACGGACAGTAACTCTTCTCCTGCTGACAAGAGCTGTAAACATGCTTTATTTAACATAATCAGGAGAAATTCTGTAAACAATATATTTGGACATCTGCAGTTGATGTCTTAAAGAACTTAATGCAGTTACACTAAAAACCTAGGAAAAAAGAATTGCGCAACCAGAAGAACAAAGCGCTATCCTTAGTCGTGTCGTAGCGCAATTTTTTACCACGAGCCTTCATTCTATAGAGAGTTATCATGAGCTACCTCTCCGACATCATTCCACACAAAACTTCAATATTGATAGTCTTGTATAGGGTGACCACAATGTATCGTCTTCAAGTTGGCGGTGCAGCGACCAACGGTTCCTCTCTGGATGCTTCGATGCAGTGTGCAACGCCATTTTCGCCGATCCGAAGCCGGACGTGCTGATCGACGCCGTGCGCACGCCGGGCAGCACCGTGGACAAGCTGTCGACGGCGGTGCGGGACACGGCTCGTCGCATGGGGCTGCCCACACTGAGCCTCACGTACGGCGTGCACAACGACTACACGCTCAGCGGCTGGGATAGGCTCACGGCGCTCGAGCGTGAATTCTTGGTCCACGTCACGCCACCGGGAGACATCTACACGCAGGTGATTCGCGACCTCTGCAAGAAGATGGACCTCTCCACAGCCGGCATCATCTACGACAGTAGCGTCAGTGAGTGGCCATACCGCCTCTGTGCGGATACTTAAAAATCCAGGCGACACTTTCAATGTAACAGAAGTCTAGAAAAGAACCCCGTGGAAGCATTCGCCCGGCTCAGCCCTGACGCTCTGTGTCAGCGAGCTGTGCTGCATCGCGTTACCGTCAGGCGCAGTCTGCGGTGCTGATAAATGGTTGCGTGGCTATGGCGTAAACGGGTGAACTTTAGTATCGCAAGCAAACTGTTGCATGTCAACGACCCCATTACTGGCAGTTGGCGGGGAAAAAAAAGGGAACCTAAATGAGAGTCAAAACCAGAGATCGTCACGTCTTTGTAGGTAAAAAAAAAAAAAAAACGGCTAAAGTCAGGCATTTATTCCTATATTCCAGTATTATTCGTGCCACGAGCTATGACGTGGCCCTGTTATTGAGGGTTGAAGTTGTGCCACACGCATGCTATTTTTGTCATCTGGATGTCAACGCTGTTCAACGGGCTGGAATGGCATGGCTAAGTTACCGTAGTCGTGGTGGTCACGTCTAAACTCTACCATGGCAGCTGCTCGCGTCGACAGCTTTTGTACGATAAACCCACTGTGGCGTGCTCGCAGAGTCAGCCGTTCTTCTTAATATGAGCTAATGACATTATCGACAGTGGCAAAAGTATGCAAATGTAGTTCAGTGGAAATTCGCGAGGAGGAGGAAGATTCATGAAAGGGGGAAAATGTCATTCATCTAAAAGTAGCACCAAGCTGCAAAAAGAAACCCGTACGTGCACGCTACGCTTAGGTGGATGGAAATTTTGCCCTTTCAATTGCAAAAGTGAAAGCTGCCCCATGTCCTTGCGTACTATCAACCTTTAACCCAGTTAGAAAAGGCGTACGAGTACGCTCTTTTATGTGCCATGAAATGATTGTTATGTGCCAATAAGCGCTTGACCAAGTCCATAACATCGATAATTAAATCGATGGTACAGCTTCAGTGCAGTCCATTTACGCTGTCGAAGCCCTCAGCGACTTGCCAGGGTACCGCTTACTACGCATTGTACAGCGACTGCGAGGTGTACAGAGCCGTAGCTCCCATTTGTTTTTGTTTTTTAACTTGAACGCAATGCAAGCTATTGCTGCAATTATGGGAGGTTCCGCGCGTGATGCCGAGTCCGCCATTAGACTCTCTCTTTTATTTTTCTACACTGTGACCTAAATAATATACAACAGTTATTTTCAAGTCATATTCCAAATTGAATCTCTTTATTCTTCTCGTTGTTCTAGCAGTGTCCAGTCTACGATGTCCTCAGCAACTGCTAGTCGATGCGAATTATAAGGGCGGACTAAAATTTAATGAAAAAATGTCGATATGCTAGATTACAGGTTACGTCAGCTTAGGTCTGCCGTTTCACCAGACACGCTTTACATCCTGCCCTATTCGTCGTTGTTCGCACAGGGTAGCGCGCGGAAAACCTCACCTTGAACCGAGTCCTTTAAAACTGCCCATAATTAACATCTATCACTCTGCCACTCCCAGTCATCGACCACAAATACGCGCGGCTGCTGGAGAACATACCGACGCGGCACTATCATGCGGGAGGTGGACGGCACCAAAGATGACTTCAAAAGAAAAGCGGAGCTCATTCACTCCACGGACGTCTCGAACTTCTTCATTCTTGGCCGGGGTGACACGATGAACCAAGCTTTGGAGCTGGTGAGAGCCTTCACTGCAGCGTGCAAAAGTGTGCAAAGAACGCAAGTGTCAACACGTCACCTGTGCGCTTTGCGCTTTGTTGACTCCGTTCTGTAGGATGCACGAACAGATTTCCATCCCTCCCCTAACACTCTGAACTTTCTTGCGGAAGGTCGTTAGCTCAAGCTTAGTTGCAGCTCTCATATACAATGCTCAGGAGACCGTAAATATTGTTCCTTACATTTCGCAATAACTTGAATGAAAGTTGTTTCCTTAAAGGGAGCTGTGAATTATAGCGATAATCTCAGTTTGGGTTCTCGGTTCCTTTGTTAACCGAGTGCTTCTACTCATGTCAGTTTAAAAGAAAGGTGTATCATATTTTGTGCCTCCGCGAGACCCTTACTGTTTTGTGTGATACGCGCTGCAGGGCTAGTTGGTTCATGATTCAAGCTTAAACGAATAGGGCCATGAATAGTCCATGTCTTATATTACGCTATTCTTCAGCTTGAATTACTGTACCTCCTGATTCAAAAACGGCATGCCAAAACTATGAGACAACATACGAAGTAACCTGCTCGGAAAGCACAAAATTGATGCTTGTAATCTTATCCAGCATAGTATAGTTACTTCACGAATACAAATTGTGTAATAGCTGCGGAAAATGTCTAGCTTTTGTACTGTACAACTTAGTAATATCTCTAGGGGCATCAGGGGCTGAGAAGCTTGCTTTAGACTTTTACTGCTTCGGGTTTTTGAGGGAATAGCAAGTAAATGTCATGAAGTTTCGTTGCTAGGAAGTTTAGTCGTAACGGCAGCAGTTCGATCACACCAACGTGTTACAGAATACTTCTAGCTGAAAGGCGCGCTTCAGTAAATTGGTGAAGATGTATTATGGCGTCAATACACGTTCATACTTCAAGTGGGAGCTGATATAACTAAGCGCTAAATACAGAGGAAAACATCTTGATATACACCATCTAATTTTCATTTTTCGGGTTGTTCGCTTTCCACTTCCGGTCACCTTGGACGAAAATTACCAGGCACTGCTTCAATGAATCGACGTGAAAATTCTTACCTAGACACTAAAACTCTGTCGCTACTTGGACCAACAGCAGAAATAAAGTACACACATACGGTTTCAAAATTTTTTCAGGCTAATTATTGGCATCTTGAAATAGCTGGTTATGTTGCAATGTGCACCATAACCCAAACACTAAAGCTAACGACGTAACTCTCGTTCATAATTAAATAAAGGCCGAACGTGTTGTTCTCAAAATGTTAAAATCCGATCAATCAAATAGGACAGAAAATGTCTCAAAACACGACGTGCTTTCTGTCGTCACGACAGAAATGGCGTTGTAACAACAAGGTGAGTGCTTCACGACAGAATCGACTGTGTTGTGAAGAAAGGGTGAAAAAAAGTGCTGTAGAAATTTCTATCGTTACGACACAAATTTCTGTCATGACCACAGTTGTACGTCTGAAACTATCACAAAAATTTCTGTTGCCACGACAAAATATTTTTCGCATGCCCGTTCGAAAAACACTAGAAAATATTTTTGTTGCGTTTTTCAAACGGGCATGTGCTGTGTAGAATTGTTAAGCCTTGGGATTTGCTTTACGTTCAGCTTATTCTTAATTTGTGGTTTTGCACCAGGCTCACAGAAACAAGTGGAACAACTGGCAGTTTGCATGGTTCCTTATCTCAAGGGTAAGAGTCTACCGTCTGTCTTTCTGGTTCTTCGCTACCTAATTTCACTAAGGCATACCTGGTTTCATAGCGAAAATAATAGTACTGTAGTACACCAGCCGTTCTGAGGAGAAAAAAATCTTCAGAAACTAGTAATACTTAAGAACAGTCCAGATTATCTGTGGATGGGCGTGGCTGTGACAGTGATGTCACTTACCACGCAAGAGTGACGGACTGTGTGACTGACGATGTGTGTGCTGCGCTATGTGCTGTCTCCCTCTCTTCTCCCCATCTTTCATTCTCCCCCATCCCGCTCCCATGTGTAGGGTAGCAAACCGGTTATGCTAAACTGGTTAACCTCCCTGCCTTTCCTTCTCCACGCTTTCCTTCCTTCCTGAGGCATGTACCTGCTGGTAACATTTTTAATCGCTGTGATTTGTGCATTGCGCACAGTTTACTAGTGACGTTGCCACCCACTCAATTATTCGTTCATAATCACGCGGCTGCTGAAACTTACATTTCTTAACTCAGGAAATGATGAGAAAAAATCTTCTTTTCTTTTCGTATACGATGCGCATAACCTCGAAAGAACAATGAAATCCATTTTTTCCCGGTCGCACAATAGTTACAGCGTTAGTTTTTTGTGACGTATTTCTGGCTTGCGGGAACTAAAACATGAGTTTAGTCACAAAGTTTCTCTGTCGGCAAGCTGCGATGCTTCATAAAGAATGACGTGACCCAAAATGTTTGAACTGAAATTTTCTTTTCTTTTAGAGTTAATAAGTTCAATTCTTTGCCTTTTCCTGCAGTTTTTGTTGTTGCTGTTCGTTGTTTTCTGCAAGCGTAAACAGTCAAGCCCACAGCACAAATATGATGTTTTGGTTTCTGTCAACCCGCCCGGTACTGGAGAGTCGTCATAAAGAAACGTAAGCGAGTAATATGCTTGTATCCCCTTACAAGACTACATAAGTGTAGTCAGAAAAAAGCAACAATTGCAAACAAAGTAAAAAGATAAGAAAAAAGAACTAATCACCTTCTGACAAAGAATGCTCAAACCTTTGTGAGGAACACTACGTGCGGCAAATCTTCTCGATGAAGGTTTAGCGAGCTTTGCCTAAAAACGGACTACTGTCTTTTGTTCATTTTCCAGAAGAGCTCGTGTCAATTTGCTTGTCCCGCGGTAGCTAAAGGGTGCTCCTACCCATTGCTATCTTCTCTCCTTTTGGACTAATCGTTCCGGTCTTTACTTGGTACCTCTACTTCGTTTGCAGGAACCACTGACATTAGAAACAGCTGAGAAAAAAATCTTCAGAAACTAGTAGTACTTAAGAACAGTCCAGATTATCTGTGGATGGGAACTAGGCATGTTTTATGCATTTAGAGAAAAAAATAACGCCATCTCAAAATGTGATCAAACGGGGAGAAAAAAATTGCGCTACAGTTTGGAGAACCTTTATATCCGAATCCGATGGTAAGTTGACAACCGTCATCGGTCCCGCTACTTGGGGAAATAATAGCGTTCCCACGTACGCCCTCATGCTCATTATTTTTTTAACCTCTTGGCTTCAATATACATGCTTCACATTGGGAAAGGCAAGCTTCTTTGATAACACCAAGTTAGCCACCACACAAAACATCATGTGCTGTACGTTGGCACTTCTCCTTCTCCGGCAGGAGAATTACACCCCCAAATGTTCGGAGTGCAGCAACGTCACGTTCATCGTGGCCACGCCGGAGCCGACCAACGCTGACCTGCTGGCAGCAGCCAAGAAAGACAAGGAATTTGAAGTCCAAAAAGAACAGGTACGAACGCTTGCCATCTTCTTACCCAACTCATTTGTTCGTTTTCATCTAGTACGTCATTTCTTCGGCGGGCAAAAAAAAAAAAGAAAATTAACACATGCTGAAGCAGAAAATTGGTAACGCCGTCATTTTCTTTTTCTTTAACTTAATGCACCCTGCTTGAGCAAGAAGTGCTTATTAGGCGAGTCTAATCGTTGTTCTAGCTTTAAAAGAAGGCACATGAAACCGAAGAGAGGATGGCAGGACAGACGTAGCTGTGACTGAGGAAGAAGCCGAGTTGGTTCCGAAACGTTGGGTGGGAAAAATCCCTCGCCATGTTGAAGAAAATAGCGAAGAACAAAACTACCTGCTCAAGGCCGCAGCATCATTGTGCCACGATAAGAACGCTCGCGTCCATATAAAGAGAGGAGAATGCGCCTTCGGATATGCAGCCTCTGACTCTAACAATTTTGACTTCGTGAGAGGTGGTCAAAAATATTGCAAGTCGTCTTCCGGAGGCCACTCTCATGTAGCACCGCGCTTCAATAGAAGAGGTGACCTCTTCAACCTTCCTGAACCCATCGCTACGAAGCTCAGTCGGAGCCAAGAAAGTACAGTGAGAGCTCGGGAATTAACTGCCAGCCTTAGTAAGACTCTGTTGAAGTAAATGTTAATGTCTTGCAGCGGATTCTTGACGGTTTAAAGAGGCCAATAGAAAAAAAAGACAGCAATGCAGTTAATCAACGCTGTGGCAACTGTACGTAACCATGTACCGTAACCACGAGCACAGCGGAGCAGGATGCTACATCACGTGTTTGTTCTAACACCTATATTTGACACATTACCACAATATACCTCCTCTTTCCTTACTAATTTGTTCTCCCCTTCCCCCTACGCGGAGTGGAAAACATTCCATCGGGCTGAAGCATCCGTGCTATTTTGCCGACGTCCGGTTCCGCTTTACGGCGGGCGCAGTTCGGCGGTGCCGCATCGACGAGGAAGGAATCGCGCTGCATCAGTTATTGGCATCTTTCTCTTCGTATGCTCTCCTACGAACTATATTATCAGCACATGACGTCCTCTTCGTAATCAGGCAAACGATTACCAGCATAAATTGTCGCCTGCGTATTCTGAGTATTCCGTCGTCCTAAACGCGCAGTTCTCCTTTTAGGCTGTCCACGCACGACGCACTCCACTGTAAGTCATCACTTGGCGATGGCTGGGTGATCGCACGTGGGCTAGGTTACTGTTTTCAATGCGCTCAGAACGGGCTTATTGAAAAGTGTTATTTATTTATTTATTTATTTATTTATTTATTTATTTATTTATTTATTTATTTATTTATTTATTTATTTATTTATTTATTTATTTATTTATTTATTTGCGTGGTGCTGGCAAAGTTAATGGCCCTTTATATAGTTATTTTTGTGTCTTCAATAGGTGACGAAGCAATCTGCAAGCTCCAAGCTTTTCTCTAATCACTGTGTCCGAATTCTGAAATATGAGGTTTATGGAGCGTTTCGCAAGTGGTAAAGTATTGAAGATCTTTTGTTATATACAATTAGGCTGCCGAATACGACCTAGCCGGAGAGATGTTGCACTCAAAAGGCTTCGGCGCCGCGCTAGAGGTGTAGAGCGCACGAGAGGCTGGACGACTTTGATCTCTGCGTGCTGCGGCGCGTCGTTCGCAGCTTTTACCGGAGTAAGGAAGTACAAACA
Source organism: Dermacentor silvarum (assembly GCF_013339745.2). NCBI lineage: Eukaryota > Metazoa > Arthropoda > Arachnida > Ixodida > Ixodidae > Dermacentor > Dermacentor silvarum. Next base: position 35,185,722 of record NC_051154.1, read on the forward strand.
TTGGAAGGCAGAGAGTCATCTAACGATACCAACTAGCCCAACTGTCCTTCACCTCCGATGACACAGGTTTCCTGTATTGGATATGGTACTTTAATCACAGATTCTTTCGCCGAATTCCGAGGTCATGAATGCCCACCGAGTGTCATTCGAAGTCTTCTCGCTTCGTACACGGATGCTACGGGTAGATGAAGCTCACTGCTTTTCTCTCTGAGGACTCTCTGAGGGTCAAAAAGCATCCTATGGGCAGTATAAAAAGTCTGGCGGAGGTATTATAACTTGAGTAAGACTTGTTGTTTGAAAGTTTCAAAGTTTCAAAGTTTATTTAACATAAATAAGGTATACAATTACAAAGTACGCACCTTTGGGACCCAAAAAAACTCGTTAAAGGGTCCCTAACGATGGTTATAAAGGAAGAAAAAAAACACTTCTATGGCAGCTGCTATATTATACTGCGAAATCACTTAAAACGAAAGTAGCTGAAATAAATAAAACAATTAAATGCATTCGTAGAGAAAATTTCACACGTAAGTTAAAAACATTCTAACAATTTTCTTTTTTACATCATCAAAAACATTTGCACAGGGGAAAAAAAAGTGAGGTTGATTGCAAGCATGCGCAGTGCTACGCATTGTCAATAAGCGAGTGCTTTCGTTAGGGTTCATCTATCCTCTGTTCTAACACCTGTTCAACTGTCTACTCTTACTTGTCGTCTCATTCTGTGCCATTAAAAAAATTAACTATAGGGTTTTACGCGCCAAAACCACCACCTGATTATGAGGCACGTCATAGCGGAGACTCCGGAAAATTTGGACCCCCTGGGGTTCTTTAAGGTGCACCTATATCCAAGTACACGGATGTTTTCGCATTTCGCCCCCATCGAAATGCGGCCGCCGTGGACGGGATTCGATTCCGCGACCTCGTGCTTAGCAGCCCAACACCATAGCCACTAAGCAACCACGGCGGGTATGTGCCATTTCTAAAAGTTAATATGACTTGTTTCACAATAATATGGTATTATTAGTGAAAGCTGTAGCTTGTTCATATTGGGGGGCGTCAACGTATACCTCGAACAGAGAAGAATAAACACGGACAATGCTGATTTAATTTTCTGTCTGTGTCTGCGAAACCTACGCTGACGCCCCCAAGATAATCCATCATTACCTCGCCCAGCTGTGCATCTTGCTACCACAGCGACTTCGGAAAATCAGCAGCGCAGTCGTACGAATGCACGTGACCCAGCATGAGCCACGTGCTTATCCAAATTAGAGATAGCGTCGTCTGCTCAGACTCGAGCACAGCCTCGGATGCGACTTGGTACTCCACGTCCACATTACTGTGAAACAATTACGAATGATAAACGTAGGCTCCGGAGGAGGAGGAGGAAAAAGAAGAAAGGAAAGGTATGGAGGTTAACCAGACGCACGTCCGGTTTGCTACCCTACACGGGGAAGGGGTTTAAGGGATGAAAAGAAAAGAGAGAGAGGGAGGAAAGTATGAATACGCGCGGTTGTCCAGCACTTCACAATCGGTCACTGAGGCCAGTCGACTTCATGAACTGTAACAATGCCCGCGTCGCTTTGTAAGCCTCCGACGCGTCGGGACACGATCCAAGAATCTTTGTCTATGAAAACGGTCTGCTGTCTAATCGGTTTAACACACTCCGAGAATGATGTCGCGTTCGATCTGAACAAGATGACAAAACACAACACACGTTCCACCGTCTCCTCACAGTTGCAAGAGTCACAGAGTGCTGTGTCGGACATGCCTAGAAGGAATGAGTATGCTTTCGTAAAAGCCACCCCTAACCAGAGGCGGCAAAGTAAAGTTGCATCACGGCGGGGGAATTTCGATGGAATCTGCAGCCTCAGTGTAGGATCCAGCCGGTGGAGACGACAGCTCGTAAAAATCGGGTTGCTCCATGAAGTTTCTGTCTCGGTTTGAGCGAGTAAACGAAGACCCCTCGCAGCGTCTGTCCTTGATAAGGCTACAGGAACAGTCAGGGTTTCCTTATGAGCTGACCGGGCGGCATCATCAGCAAGGTCATTACCGACGATGCCACAGTGCCCCGGCAGCCATTGAAAGATGATGTCATGTCGGTTCATGAGGGCTTGATGGAGAACCTCTCTGGTCTCAAACACCAGTTGATCATGTGTCTTGCGTCGTAATGCTGATTGCAGACTCTGAAGGGCTGCCTTGGAGTCACAAAAAATGACCCACTTTCGAGGTGGTGTTTTTACGATGTAAATAACAGCAGCACGTAGGGCGGCAAGTTCTGTTGCCGTAGAGGTCGTTATGTGGGACACTTTGAACTTTCTTGTGACTTGTAAGGCCGGGATGATAAAAGCGCCTGTGGAGCTGGTTGCTGAGACAGATCCATCGGTGTAAACCTGCGTTCTTAGTTCATATGCATCGTTCAGTAATGACATTGTCAATGACAATGTCTCGGCGTAGGCTCCGAGATCCTGAAACACGTGCCACGTGACGAAGTGGACATGCGGCGCTGTCCACTTCGACATTAAGACTATGTTGCTCGCTCACTGCTCGATGTGTCTTAATGAACGGTACCAGTATATGTCTATCAATACGCATTAACGATACGCGGCTTCAACGCACGTTTTTCAGCAAAGAAATGTGTTTGCTATGAATTTAAAAAAAACTATAGGCGACCCTAACCTTTCACTTAGGTGTCTTTTAGTGGCACTCGCGCCTCGACGTTGGTGTTCTGTGCATTGGTGTGCGGTAATCAGTGATTTATAATAATTCTAATTATTCCAGACACTTCAGTAACTCAACTTGTAACTAAACTTAAGCTCTGATACCATATCTATAATGAAACCGATGAATTTTGTACTGTACTATTTTTATTTTTTCTTCCGATTTATTTTGAATGTCCTCTCAGCTGAATAATTCTAATTATTCCAGACACTTCAGTAATTCAACTTGTAACTAAACTTATGCTTATACTTATATTATAATGAAGCCCATCAATTTTGTACTGTAATATTTTTTCTATGTTTTCTGAATTTCGTCCCCGGTGCTCTCAGGAGGTGAACCGGAAGTGCTGCGCAAGAAACAAGAGTTTCACTCGATGCTCGTGCCACTAAAAAAATCATGTTTATCATATTTCGAATCTACCCTGCCTGCACTTCTACGTGCTTAAACGCTGCTTTTCTTCTTCCCCCCCCCCCCCTTTTTTTTTTTGGGGGGGGGGGGGGGGGATAGTTCCGAAGGAACTTTGACTGGTTGGTTCAAAGAACCAGAAATTGGATACGCAAAGCTTTTAGTTCGCAAGTGCATTTTGCCCATTGCCAGACCGCCTTCACGTCCAACATCAGGATTGCCTGGAATTTCTTCTTGTAAGCTAACAATTCTAATGTAAGGGCTTTTCGTGAATACCTATACATCGCTGTGATATTCCGCAACTCCAGCAGCGGCCTATACGGGTGATGTCATCAAAATAAGAAAGTTTAGCTCCGTCCTTACTTCATTACATTACATTAGCATAGGGCAATTGCTACAATACAGTGCGACCTCAGGGTCCTTCACTGTATTTTACTTCTTTATTGAGCTCCTCGCGCAACCGTCTTGTATAGATATCCGGGGAGCTCAGCTTATGTGTATACTGCAGCTCGACGCGGCCTTCTACATTGACGTGACGAGGATGGTCATCCAAGCCGCTGCCGAAGAAAGAGCGAGCAGGCGGATGCCCCCTGACCTGGAGTACCCAACGTGCACGAACATGAATCTCACCAGCTCCATGCTCATGGAGCGCCGGAACATCACACTCAGAACGACAATGATGCAGGTAGGTGCTCTCGCCGTTGGTTCCATTATTAAACCCCATTTTCACGCCTCAGTTGATTAACCCCATACTCTAGAAAATTACACCCTCGATAGTAGATTGAATGTCGAAACACCCTTTTTGCACCCTAGACCCTTTTTGCACCCTTCGAAAATGGGTGCATTTGCTAGCAGAACACATTTAGTGCGCCTTTGCCTTAATGTCAGGCTGCTAAAAGGGTGTTTTGTGCGAAACATTCACCCTTCAGAATTTGAGGGTGCTCGGGCACTTCAATATTTCAAGCAAGTAAAAAAAAAACAGCAGTTTGCGCCAATTCATTGTTCGAGCACGTCATATATGATCACATTAGGTAAGGATATCAACCTGTCACTTCATGTATACATGGCGTCCTCGGTGATGAAGTGGAAAGACATAACATTTTAGTTTTTTTCCCAACCTGCCTTTGCTTTTTACCACTGGCTTCGTTTAAGTTGTTTCAGCTTGGTGTTGTTTTATAGATTAGCTGCCAATCGTGAGCGGTACCGTGCGTCAGCCAAGCATAGTTCTTCAGGCGCATGTTCTTTCCGGTGTAGCATCGGGGCCGGCGCAGTATTATGCGCAGTAAGTATTGCGCTTTTTCGTGCAGTATCGGATGGAATAAAGAGTCTCGGTTGCATGCGGAGCAATCTTCTACCGATAAGAACACATAACAAATATCTAGAGGCGCTATTTCACTCTTAAGCTACTATATTTATCCTGATGGTTCTGTCGCAAGGCAACAGAGAAAACAAAAGTGGAATGGTCGAGTGGTCGCCGTTACGACAGAGAATATGTAAGTCCGCAGTTCGAATCCAGGTCCAACGTCCGAAAGACTAGGGTAGTGACAGAATAAAATATTTCGCTGTAAAAATACAACGTAAAGTGCATTTCGGCAAAACATGCACACTTTGGGGAAATGGTGCAATTTCAAAGAAAGCACCCTCTCTAATGGGCGTATTAGTTCACCTAAACACCTTTTTTATGGGTGTAGGGTGGTGAGTTATAGACACCAGGAAACACCATTAAGGGTGAAATTTTTTCTTAGTGAGCAGTTAATTAGCTGGCTATCCGTTCGCGTCTTCTGATGACTGCAGCAGGTCTCCAGCTGCCTCTACAATATATATGTGTTTGTCTGCACTGAGCTGGATAATTTCAGTTCCTCCATGAAATGTGTTAGTTAAGCAAGGTTTTATACGCTCATTATTCCTTCGTATAGGGTCTTACTTGGATTCAGTTTTTAGCGGGCAGTTAGTTGCTTGGCTGGTTGAATATTCGCAGATTAGTTCTTTTTTGTGTGTGTCATTATTTATTCTGTACTGAAATTAATTGTGATGTAAATATGACACTCTTATGGCAATATTTACACCATTAAAGCAGGTCACTGCCATGTGTCGCATGACAACAGCGTCATATTGGACAGTTCGCGAAGTCCGGCCAGGGTGCTCAGATAATCTTTGCCATCAATACCAAGGGCGTCGGAAGTGCTTGGCGGACAAAAGGCGACTAAGGGTGAACATGGTGCCATCCTTCTGCAATGTCTACAAGACTTACCGGGCTAATAGTTTGACAGGGTGGAAATATAGTCGTACCCCATTGCCTCCTCGCTCGCTTATTTGCGACGCTATTGATCAACGGCAGTTTTTCCTTCGAGTGTCGAGCAATAGGCCAGTTGACTGATGTGTGGTTCTTAATGGCGCAAGCCAGCTACGGCCAAAGAGCGCCATAGCAATAGGTCAGTAGTGATCGCACCAGAAAACCTACTCGCCCCGGTAGCTCAGCTGCTATGCCTTTCTACTGCTGATCATGAAATTGGGGGATATGATTCCTGAACCTCATCTTCAGCATTCTGACACGCGCTTAGTGCACGCTAACTAGCCCCTGGTTGTCAAAAATATGCGGAGTTCACCAATATGGCATCCCTTATAGCCGAGGCATAGGTTTGCGGCTTTAAACCTCATTGACCTACTGAAAAGCCTCTCCTCCTTTATTTTCTATAATTATGGTGGATATCGCTCTTCTCAGAGGAAAAAAAAAGTTACATTGACGTTTCACTTCGGGAACGCGGGTGACGCGCAAGCGTATGGGTGCTATAGGCACATGAAGCTATCGACCCTCGGTGCACCTCGACTATCCGCATCGCAGATGGCTTTTAAGATAGGGCTCGCGCGGCCGCGCCATAAACAGCAGCCGTCGGAGTCAGACCAAAGTATTCCTGTTAGGTCGATTGTGTGCATCTTGCCACTACCACATAAATCCAAGTGCCATTGAAACGAGAGACAATGTAGAAAATGATTATCCTTTTGTTAAAAGTGACCGCCGATCGTAGGGGAGAGAGAGAGAAACGAGAAGGGAAAGGTAGGGAGGTTAACCAATAGGACGAGCCCGGTTGGCTACCCTACGTATGGGAAGAGGGAAATGATTAGCTTTGTGCTTATGTTCATATCCTGGATAATCCCAACCCTTATGTAATACCCTCGTATGGGGTCTTTAAGGAAAGAAAGAAATAGAAAGGAAGTGAAAGAAAACTTCCCGCTTAAGAAAGGCGAACCCACAGCCTCAGCAATTAATCGAGCAGCGCACGCGTCAAAGGCTTTGTGGGTCCGGCTTCCGCCGGCCGTAACTTTGTCCACATTCACTTCCTTTCCTTGCATTAAGACTACTAAGATAAGCACAAATCTCACCTGGAATCACTGGGCACTGTAATCAGGCAAGGAAAGTTATTTTCATGTTTTGCCATACGACGCCTGTTGGCATCATACGCTTGCTACTTAAACACCGCACTCCAGATTTCTCGTGATCCTTCTCACGCAATGTGCACATGCAATTTCAGATGGAGCACGCTGGACCTTTCGGACCCATTGTGATACGAGAAAAGGAGAACGGGTACCAAGAGATCAGGATGTCCGTACAGAGAGCCAACGCACGGAAATCGAAGAGGACGAACTTCACGACGGTATAGGCACAACAAGACCACTTTTCCTCTTTATAGGTTCTGCCAATGGCCCTCATCATTGTGTGTGTCTAGCTTGAGCACATTAGGATGACGGAGACCCAATGTTGACAAGTCCTGCGATAACGCTCGGCGCAGAAACCGATTCTTTGTATGTGCTGATTTCTCTGTCAGCTCGTCACTGAAAGCTCGTTGGATTCTTCAGAGCACACCCGACGCGATGCCTTGAAAATTACGGTGCATCTTGGCACTTGCCTGGAGGGTACTGAATGTCATAGCTTTTTAATGCGTCACCCGTGTCATCGCTTGCGAGACCATGTTGCTGCATCCCCGTGCACGTTTCTTTCCGACCTTCGATATATGCCTTTCTATGCACACAAAACTAAACGTAGAAGAAGCCTGTCCGGTAGCAAATTTAGTCTGCACTATCAGCATAAAACGAAACGCGAACAAAAAATGACTGATCAGAACGTGTATTACGTTGTTATTACAAGGAAGTGCAACGTGCAATCGCTCTGTAGCCGGTTTCTAAGCGCGGAGTAGTCTCAAGTGTACGTTTTAGAGACAACTAAATCACTGTTAGAAATGCAGGTGATACTGGAAATGGACAAACGCATTGGAGTAGTTTCGGAATTGTTCGCGTTTGAACTTATGCTGATAGTATATTGCTCTTTTCTAGGTCGCCAACTGGACGTACAAAGACCCTGAGGGACTTCTGGTGGAAAGTCCCGGAGAAGATCTCAAGAAGTACGCCGCGGTCACGGTGTTTCGGGTTACCACGATCGTCGTAAGTAGAAACGCGTCCGGAGAAGTATTTATTAAACTGGCCATATAATGTCTACAGCAAAACATCGTTCAAAAAGCCACCCAGTTGCGCGCCCAAGCATGTGGGCGACCCTCGGTGCGGTTGCGGTTGCTATGGCGGAATCTCCCATTCTCGCGTACATGATTGCGGACATCTTCTGCCGATGCGCTCACACACATAGGCAAGGTAGCAATATCTACAATATCTACATGTGCTTTTTGAACAGCGCTGCTTCTATTCTTTTCTTTTCGAAATATCAAAAAAGATAATGCGCCGTAATTGTTGTCTGAGAGGTTGGAGAGTACAACGGCATAAATAAAAGGGCGAAAATAGGACGCTAGTCACGTGAAGTAACACATGTCTGCAGGTGTCGCTGGCCGAGATTCTACCCTGTTGCCTGTCACACTTTAATCTTCGCTTCGCCATAAGATTTAGTTCAGCCAATAAGCGAATGAGCCGCAGGGGATCTTAACAAAATACAGCAAAGTTTCCCTGCTTTGGGGACTAGAACCAACAGGCAAGGAATGTGAACTTAGCTTTCAGTCAACTTACAAGCGCCACGCTTTACATGACGGCAAGGTATTGCAGAACGATTCATGGCCTCGTAGAGTACAGCCTCGGTTTCCTTTTACGGCATGACCAGGGAATGTTGTTACACGGTCCCCTTCATATATTTGCAGTTCCTAGCTGGCTCTTTGTAGCCGGTCGTCACTTTGTTGTCACGTTGAACAAGCATGCATGCTTTTCTGCACTAGAATAATGATGACCGTGCTACAAAGAGCCGTTTTCCTTACTTTTTTCTCAGCAATGACGTTCTGTGTGCTTATATCCAGGAAATAAAGACATTTCTGCAAACGATTCAAGCCTGCTGATGGCACGTTAAGTAGCCAGCTGCGTAACATCCAATATCAGTCGGCGTATATGCTCCCTGGAATACACAAGTGTATTGGCATTAGTCATGAAAGCCTAGTGCATGAAAGTTATATCAAACCGTGTAAGGTGTACAGCTTGTACGTGTACACCTCACTTCGCCACAAGATGGCACGCACAAAGCAAATAATTAATTAATTGTTGGAATACATGCACTTTTCATTATAACACTTATATTTAGCAAGAGCTTACGCAAAATGAAATCTACGTTAGCGGAAATGCCTCTGAAAATCCAACAACGAGCTTTCGAAAACATGGCTGTTCGGGTAGTTCGGGTATCGTGTTTTATTAGTTTTTCTTCCGCATTTCTTGTCAAAGCATTATTATTACTAGACAGGTCAGCCTAAAAAGGTCAGTCTAGAAAGCATATACACACGCACACGCACACACGCATGCACACACACACACACAGTTCGGCTCTAACTGAAACGCCCAATGCATTTCTCCGCAAAGTTCGGGAATTATAATATCTCGAAACTGGTGCCATGCTGAGAATTCGTTCCAAGTGGATCCGCCTTGTGAACTCGATGGTTAGAATTTGAAAATTGCAATATGGGTCATTAGGTAGTTAGTTAAAAACTTAATTAGTGAATTATTGTTAATTATTCGATTATGCATTTCAATTTTTTGAAAGTAATGTCCGCCTCTTCGAGTAGACCAGCTCATGAACTAGAATTGTGCTATCTGCCACAGGCAACCTTTAAAAATGTTTGAACGTGTTCGCTGAAACGCCCTGTATTAAACCTGTAGTAGCATGCCAAGCCTTTTGCTCGGCTACCCCAACCCCATATACTTAAAATTTGTCTCACCAGTGCGCACGTATTTCCACTACTGGCTGATATTACAGTTTCCTTGTAATACATGCTTGGAATACGCAAAACATGTATGTGATGGGTGGGCTATGCGGTGTGAATAAAGTACAATGGCAGTGCTTCTTCAAGAGACTATTGCCCTAGGCTAGCGATCAGGAATAACGCAGCGGCAACATTCCGAGCACATTAGCTCATAGGAACCAAATGCAAAATATCATCTTTTTGTTCACTACTGCACACGTATATAAGCCCATTAACGAACACCTGAAACACACTGAAGTTCTTCAATTTATTTCCCTTCAAATGTAAGATCAGTTCACTTTTTTATGTCCTGTATACCTCTTATTTTGCTTTGAAATATTTTTAAACTTGGCTTGATGTTCATTTGTTGCAAAGCAGAAAGAAATATGCAAAAAAAAATATATTCTCACACATTAATTTTACCTTGTCCCGTTAAAAAGTTAAACAGGCTGCACTCGATTTGGGCTTTTGAATTATTGATAAACCCCGCGCCAGTATGGCAGTGGGGCATAACATATTTCGCCATCAATAAACACCACTTCACCAGATATACAGCAAGCGAACCGCAATAACCGCACTATGTCATGACCCGCCGTGGTTGCTCAGTGGCTATGGTGTTGGGCTGCTGAGCACGAGGTCGCGTGATCGAATTCCGGCCACGGCGACCGCATTTCGATGGGGGCGAAATGCGAAAACATCCATGTACTTAGATTTAGGTGCACGTTAAAGAACCCCAGGTGGTCCAAATTTCCGGAGTCCCCCACTACGGCGTGCCTCCTAATCAGATCGTGGTTTTGGCACGTAAAACTCCATAATTTACTTTTTAACTATGTCACGTTAATCGTGTCCTTAAAATTTCATTTCACTTCGTTATCGACGCGTTCACAAGCGGTTCGGTGCCACAGTCACTCAAATGCCGGATGAGTAGCCTTCGCTTGAGAGCACAGCACCAATTTAATCGAAGCAGCTGCACTCCATTGATGCTCGTCGCCACCGCTGCGCCCAGCAACCGCCGTTCATCGTCAAGAAGAACACCAGCAACGGGGAGGACGAGTTCGAAGGCTACTGCATTGACTTGATCGACGAAATCAAGAAGATACTGAAGTTCGAGTACACGATATACGAGGTCCAGGACAAGATGTTCGGCTCCATCAACACTACCACCAAGCAATGGAACGGGATGATCCGGGAGCTCGTCGATAAGGTAAGCTAATCGGTGGCACAATCACGTAGGCTGTACGCCACCATGTGGTTGTCTAATTATCTAAACCGTAGAGGTAAACTCACACAGCTGAGGTGAGCTCGGCTGTGTGGGTAAGCTAAACGATTATTGCTTACATTGGCATTGCTAAGAACGTTATAATTTAAAGATCTCGAAAGGCTGGTGTCGAAAACACTCTTCAGTGCAACGACGGAACGCCAGGAGGGTGTGCTGGGCACTGAAATACACGCCTGATTTCAAAACTAAGCATACTATTTCTGACATCAAAACTTCCTGTGTTGCAAAGGGCTCTATCATTGATCATGCTGACTCCATCCGCACATCGAGTCAGCGTCTTTTGACCTGGGTGACTGCAGACTATTTATTCGCACCTTTAAAAGACGGATTCATTGACGCACTATAACAGGATAGCCAAACAATGCAGAGTTTCAAGGGAAGATGTAGATTTGAAATGATCAACCGTGGTCGAACAAGAGAAGAAGTCTGGGGAGCCAACGTTTCGAGAAATTCCATTGTCGAAACGCTGGCTCTAGGGACATCTCTACGCGACCAAAAATTATTTGCTATGTGATGAAACCTACGACACACTAGATCCAAATGTATGAACAAAATCTATGACAAATATGTCTCTGGAGTCAACGTTTCGACAAGGGAACTTGTCGGAGACAAGTGCCCTTGTCGAAACGTCTCTGTACGTCGACACATCGAAACGTCGAGACATGTCTCTGTCATCAAATACTTTTTTTAATATTTTTTATGAAACGCGTTTGCTGGTACTGTCTAATAGTAGGTCAAATAGGTTCAAGTGTACGTGGATTGGGAGTAATAATATCCCATGCCTCGACCATAAGGCGCACTTCGTTCTTATGTCTGAACAGAACGTATACTAGAATGAAAATTTCGGAGCGCACTTGCAATTGCGACAGTTTAACAAAAGGTTAAATGGTGTTCCACCCATCAACGAATGATTATGCCGAAGTAATTTCTTGTTGATGCAATGTCCTGTCTGTAAGCGACCGCAGCTAAAAGGAACTTTAAAACTATGCCCATACAGCATTCTGCGAACTTACTTGGTATGCTTTACTTAACATCCGTCAGGTCTTTTCTTGCCGTTGAACTGGTATTTCTCTCTCTGCATGGCGACGTATATTTTTCCTAACTTACTGTCCAGCGTAAGTCAATGTGACACAGAGTGAATGCAAGGTGCAGCCACGCACTGTCTTCTCATTTCGAATGCATTCTGCAACCATACGCGAACTGGAAGACATGATGCGCAGTGTGGTTCAGTGCTCTGTATAGAGCACAGAAACCACGCGGAGTTTCATTCAATTACTACATTGGCGCTACTGCCTACAGGAGCTGCAAGTGGGACGGCTCATCCAGCATAGGAGTGATGGGTAGTTCATGGACTGGCCTAAAATTCGTCCTTCTGGCTTCAAACGGCTTCGTGAAACTCGTCATTTTCAACCATGCACTGCCTAATATATAATAAAGCAAGCATTAATTAAATTGTCCGACGGCAGGATTCGAACCTCGAGCACAGAAGCCCGACATTGAAACCACTATACGCCATGGACGCATACATCGACAAGCGGTATAAAACGCCCTTGCGAATTTCTCGCGGGCAAGCCAATGAGTTAAGACGCTTGGTGCGGTTAGATTTGGCCACTTCGACAGGCTGAACCGCTGCAATTAGTAGCGATTGCACATGTTCGTAGAGTCTTCTGCACTTAGGAAAGTATACATTGCTCTGATAATAATGATATAAAATCAGATAAAGCGTAACAAACAAAGCCACATGAACGTCTGAATCCATAAGCACGAACATCAGACAAATCCACATACTACCCAACATTCCAATGGTTGCTGAACGATTGCGACGCCGGAGTTGCCTCTAGTAATTATTGTAGGAAGCGCTACGACAGGAACGACCCTATTCTGTGCACACTGCGACGGTTGCTGCATTCGAGATAGTGCTCCCAGGAGCATGCGCCGCCTAATTGACATACAGAACTGCGCGGATTGCTTGTCACGATCGGCAACTTTGATAAGCGCCTTCGTTTAACACGATACCCACTCAGCCAAGTGGCGTGGCGTGACGTTATCAGCCAGCCCGCGTGGTGTCATTGCCCTACGGCGCAATGATACTGTACCCTCAGGCCATGCGCACGTCCGGTAAAACAAATTTAACGCGCTTACAAATATAACCGCTCCCTCAATAAATACAGTGCGCATATATCTGCATATATAGTCACGCATGCTCATGGGCGCACTATCTCGGATTGAGCAACCACAGCCAGGCTTTGCCTCGTGCACCGGAACGACTGGAAAACAGTGAATTATGGTTTGATTTATCCTACCACGGCCGCTGGATAATAATATTTAAAAAAAAGGCGCGGTTCGCCGCTTCCGGCATGCTGCAATGGGAGCGAACGTGACAGCCCTAGTTGCATTCGCGGCCGCTTGGCTGTAAAGTCCCTGTATAGTAAAAGTACCACCAGTACCATCATCTACTCCCTCCTCCGCCGTCTTCTCTCCTAAAACGCTTGTTTTTTTTTCTTTACTTTTTGCTTGCGAAAGCAAGTCGATGGTGGCGCCCCTCGAAAGCCCCCGTTGAAGCTTTCAGACCGGGCCACGGCCGGGCTCGACTGGCGCGCGCGCTCTTATCCAGCGTCCGTGATCCTACATGCCTAATAGACAAATTCTGCAACAGAAGTTCCCCGGACTGATGTATGCGGGGAACATAGTGCTACTAGCGAAATATGCAAGCGATTTACAGAGACTTGCGAATAAATGTGGCAACGCATATCGGCTCTCGATTATCTTGCACCAAGAGGAATGTTCATGCCTAAACGGTTATCTTTCGCGAGCGAGCGCACGTGTCCATGATTGACGGGTTGGCGTTGCCTTCCCTTGAGCATGCGCAGATAAGTTTTGTGCCTTCCTTGTTTTCCGCCACTGAGCGAATTTTCAGTTGATAGTCGGCGTTTGTGTTGTCCTTCTGGTTCCTAACTTGTCCGTGCTAGTGCGCCGGCCTCTCAGTGGCATGAATTCCTACCAACTTGCTCAACTTTCATTCATTTTAAAGCTTGCACTGTGCGGTAGTAAGAATATACGCGTATGTTATGAAGCGCATGTGATGTTCACGCAACGCCGAACCTCAGACTTAAGCGAGGCGCAATGTCGTTTTCTGCTCGTGTAGATACTTTTTTGCAGGCGGCTCAAGCTGTTGCAACGATGTTAACGTGTTTGCCGAGGCACTTTCTCAAATATATTCGATGTTGCATATACTTGGATAATTTATTACAAGCGAAATTACTTTCATACAGCTCTGTCCCTCCATGCGGTACTGATCGCAAGAAATGTAGTTATGAAATTGTCAAGGTAACCACTGAGTAGAAATTCGAATTTTCCAGACGAAATCGTCCTTACTTTGCAGCATACAATAAACCATTAGTCTCCCTAAATAACGAGCCCCAGTAGTCCTAGAAACACAGTGGTTAGCTTTTTTTTTAAAGAGTTGTCCCTACGCATGCAGACCACATAATCTAGCTGCTCTTTTCTTGTAATAGAGAAAGATGCTCTGTTGTTTGGTTGCCTGCGCACGTTGCAGAACGCGGACATCGCACTGGGGCCAATTTCGGTGATGGCCGAGCGCGAAACGGTGGTGGACTTCACTGTGCCCTACTACGACCTGGTGGGCATCTCCATCCTCATGAAGAAACCCGAAGTGAAATCGTCGCTTTTCAAGTTCCTCACCGTGCTCGAGGGAAACGTGTGGGGATGCATCCTCGCAGCATACTTTTTTACAAGGTTCGCGACATTTTCAATAAACCACTCAACAAACGCGCAGTCGCTCTAGTCCACAGTAACAAAAAGGAAAAATAGTCAGGCTGATTATCATTTGTCAGCGTGTGGTAGGCTTAATTGCACAACTATGTCATCCTATTTACTATTTGAACTCAATGTTTTCGTTAAATACCGGGTGCTCAAAATTAAGCTTTCCAGAATTAAAAAAATCGCCTTTGGCAGGCAGCATAATTTGTATCGTTGAGCTGGGTTATTCAAAGATGCGGATATTAGTAGCACGAGAAATCGAAACACATATTCAACTATTTAACAAACATTGACTAACGAACTTCTTAGTTAATTACTTTACGACAGATATTGCAATTTACAAATTGTAGCCGGGGAGTTTGGAAGACGCATCCACATAAAATGAATTTCCAGGATGACACCAGTTCCGAGGTATTATTTTCCAAAGTGTGGGACGAAATACATGGGCGTTCCAGTTACTTTTGTGCTTGAATGTATAAAACAGCATTTTGGTAAAAAAGTAAGTGGAACAACAGTGCATCTTTACGGCGAGTTTGATGGCGCATATCTCCAAACTGGTGTCATTCTGGCAATTCATTCCAAGTGAATACGCCTGACAAGCTCACCGGCTACAATTCGTAAATTGCAATATGTGTCGTAAAGTAATTACCTAAGAAGTTAATTAGTGACTTTTTGTTACTTAGTTGAATATGTGTTTCGATTTTTCGTGCGACTAATGTCCGCCTCATCGAATAACCCAGCTCAATGATAAGAATTATGCTACCTGCCACAGGTGATTTTTAAAGATTCCGTAAAGCCTAAAAATGAACACCCTGTATAACGGACGTTACTATACTGCGCTATGCCCTCTCAGTCGAATGTCGGTCAGCAATATTAACTACATTTATTTGCCAGTTTAAACGCTTGACAGGTCAGATAATGTTTCTGCATTTGATGTTGTGACGACCTAAGAGCTTCCAAAGTGTCGGCGTATGCTTGGAAGACTTCTATAGGCCGTGAACAGGATTGCTCTGCTAATTGCTTTAATATAGGCAAGCATCTATTGGTTAAGCAGCTTTGGAAAATTTTATTCAGTTGTTGTGCTCCTTGAGTATCATTGCTAACGATGCGTGATGGCTTAAACTAAGCTCTACTGTACAGCAGCAATGTTTCTATCAGCCTTTAATAAGACCAGCTTTGTTTGCCTTTAATATTTCGATAAATATACTTGACTCGTGCGCCATTTCGGAATAAGCAGGCTCCATAATACAGCGTATGCATGCTATGCCTGGTTTCGGCGGCATCAAATTTGCTACAAAATGGTGTCCGTTATCATGCGACCCTTCCTCGTCACTTTTTTTCGTAAATTTTTACATCCCAGTGGGATGCGCATTTATATTCTGGCAACGCGAGATTGTTTGGCTAGGGGAATTGAATAATTGTCTGACAGCAATAACCTTATAGATTTGGCAATCAGCGGAATACCGCTGCTTACATGAGTGTCCCATTCCTCGCAGCTTCCTCATGTACCTTTTCGATCGGCTGAGCCCGTACAGCTACCGAAACAACAAGGAGAAATACAAGGACGACGAGGAGAAGCGAGACTTTAACCTGAAAGAATGTCTCTGGTTCTGCATGACATCGCTCACACCCCAGGGTCAGTGCGTTCAATGTCTATTCCATCCCAAGCTATCCCATGCGCTAGCTTGGGAACAGCTGCTGTTTTGAAAATGTACTAGCGGATGGGTTCGGTATTCCAACTCTCTCCAAATAGAACGATAACACGCCCTGCAGTTTCTTCGTATACAAGTTCTCAACACCACTTCTAAGTACATTCATATATACACGCGATCACACGTACTTTTCCACTAACCAAACCCCGAATAATTGGGTTCATTTTATTTATATTGCGTGCCACGGACCTCCTACGTCAGTAACTTTTGCTCTCTCTCTCTCTTTTCATACCAATAAAATTCCAACCAATTTTCGCGGTTCCATCAGGGTTGAACGATAGCGCTTGTAGGTTACGTCCACCAAAGATATATGACTCCTCTGAGGCCATGAGGCCCTGACTGGGATTTTTGATTACGTAAGAATTAGCCTCAAAGCTGTTCGTATTTCAATCTGAGGTGAATGTTTCGCAATGCGCTTTAGAACGAACTTCAAAGCTCACGTGCAAAGCAGGTATAACATCTCAGTCCCATTGATCAGACAACGGAAGTCGTCGTAGGAGAGCGCGCCGTTTGTAGGTGGCGGTTATAAACAATTTTTTTTAACGCTCTCTCAAAACGATGAGAGAAGAAATGTGCCATATAGGGTATGTTTATGCGGCTGGAACCAATTTAGTTCGACCAGAAAAAAGAGCTTATTTCCTTGCGCAAAATAATTGTTGGAGGACTCTGTCGAGAGTTGACATGGGTTTGACAAACCTTGCATAAGATATCGCACGCGTTTGCCAACTTGGTACCTATTTGCACCACGTAAACGTCGGACGTGAGGGCCCAAGCAGAAGAGCAAGGGGGATCCCGGCCGCGGCGGCCGCATTTCGATGGAGGCTAAATGCAAAAACGCCCGTGTGCTTGCGTTGTAGTGAACGTTAAAGAACCCCAGGTGGTCAAAATTAATCCAGAGCCCTCCACTACGGCGTGCCTCATAATCAGAACTGGTTTCGGCACGTAAAACCCCAGAAAAAAGAAGAAGATCAAGGGCTGATCACGGGCTACATAACGACACCTTTAAGCTTGCTCATCGACAATTTGGTGGAACTCGCGAGCCTTTGCCATACGCTGCATTTCGGGTTATCGCGCCGGAAATATGTTTTGCGTAGCCTCTGGGCCGGTATTTTGTAGCGATGCGTTATGTTTTATTCTATGCTAGCCTCATCATCCACCGCTCACGACCGGCTGATCCCGTTGATAACGTGAGCAGACCGTCGCTCTGACCAATGACCAGCGCTAAAAGCACAAAAAATGTGGTTGATCCCTCTTATATAGGAATCGGTATAGAACACGAAAGTGAAACGTGTCTTCACAGAAGTAGTGTAATGTTTATTGCACATTGATATATAATGTCTATTGGTGTTTTGTGGCTAAAGCGCCCTTAGGCGTTGATGCACCCACGCTGACGCCTGGTGGCACGTCTCCTCCATCACGACTACCAACGTCGATGACCATGAGCAACCGTCGTGCATATGGAAGCTGCACTACGCTGCACACGCTAGCACAACGCGAAAGACGAAGCACGTAACTGACACACTAATACAACGCGCAAGACAAAGCACGTAACTGAATCGTCACCGAGTGAAATCAGCGCGTACAGCGCGTCGTAATTGCAGCCTCCGCGATCAACTTCAGAAACATTTTCAGAGCTAATTGCGGAGGCCACGCTCCGCTCTGCTGAGTACGGTGAACGCCACCTAGGTGGCGTTGGTAGTGCTTCTTGATGCCAGCGTCCCTTCGAATGCTGGCATCGAGGCGTCGTAGTGCTGATACCACCGAAGCGTTCACTGTCGGTGCGCGTTAGTGTCATAATAGACAGTTTTAGCAGAGCGTTGCTTACGCTCCGCTCCGCTAACATTTCACGCACACCACTGGCTGCACGAAGTGCGTTGATTTGGCTTGTTTGACAAGCGCGTCTTCCAGAGACGCCAGCCACGCGCGCTCAGCGTGGCTGTAACACGACAAATCAACCAGTAGACGCACCCTAACGCTCCGCTCAAACGGCTTCGTAGCGGACCGTGGGCAGCGTTCTTCGTTCCGCTGCCGATATGAGCGTTGTGCGCACGCGCATTAGCGTTCCCGCTTGCGTTCCGCTGAGCGGCTCTGCGCGAATCGTTAGGACACAACGGTCTGAGCGGAGCGGGCCGTGAACGCTCTGCTAAAACTGTCTAATGCAGTACTTCTCTTTTCTGCTCGTAGGCGGCGGCACCGCCCCGAGCAAGAGCGCGGGTACACGGAGGAGTGTTAGATATATAAGGCGCGTCTGTGTAGCTCTCTGCAAATGCGTTTGTGGCGCAATGGGTTAAACGCTCGGCGATCTATCGTCGCGGACCGAGAGGTCGTGGGTTCGATTTCCAAATTTTGCATGTTTGTGGAACTTTTTCTTCTGGTTTCTTTCTTTGTATTATGTTCGTTTATGTTCGTGTGACGTATTTCCGTGACGGAAATACGTCAGTGAAGTCTTGGTGGAACCCGGCATAAAACACTTTCGTGTTAAAAAGGCATTAACATCGGAAAGGCATCGCTACAAAATACCGGCCCAGATGTGCATTCCACCTTGGCTATTTATGCTGGTGGAGCCAACGAACCCACGTTCATGAGAGGATCATAATGGGAATCGTTATGTTTCACAGATAGCACAGACTCAGAGGTTGAGACATGCATCTTACAAAAAGAGAGGCTGTCTCAGCAGCAAATATACACAGAAAGAAATCGTACACAGTCGAAAAAAAATTCTACAGCATCTAAAAACGGTTAATGTACATTAGCAACACCACAAAACATTACCATTCATTGTAATTAAGCAACGAAAATCGCCCACTATTGCACTGACTCTGATATCGGTCCGCGTATACATTGCAGCTGCGGGTAGCGATTTGACGTCGCATTCAAAGGTTGGGAGGGGGGGGGGGGCGGTATGTGTCTGCACCGCGTCCTGCCTTCGCGTGTAAATATTCGTTCCTTCACTGGCTCTCGCAAACACGCAGGCGGTGGCGAGGCACCACGCAACCTTTCCGGACGCCTGGTGGCGGCCACCTGGTGGCTGTTCGGCTTCATCATCATCGCCTCGTACACGGCCAACCTCGCCGCCTTCCTGACCGTGTCCCGACTCGACTCGCCCATTGAGTCCCTCGACGACCTCTCCAAGCAGTACAAGATTAAGTACGCGCCCCAGAAGGACACGTCGTCGATGACGTACTTCGAGCGCATGGCCTACATCGAGTCCAAGTTCTACGAGTGAGCAGCGTTTTTTAATGATGGTGATGATTTATTGCCATTCCCTTTGAAACGAGGCGGTGACAGATAGTCACCTAGCCTACTTGAGTTAATCAGGTATGCGATACATGCATTTCATTCTAGCATTTGTGTATACATCTCCTTATATTCTTTCCCTTCCTCAAAACTTCTCTACCTCCCTTGTACCGCACCTAAGCCGGTAACGGATCCGGTCGTATCAATCTCTTCCCTGCTTTTTTTTTTTTTGCAATACTCAAGCGTCTCTTGCTTATCTCGACTGCAGACCGGTTGATGCTTTCCGCCATTTTAAATCCAGGCGCTTCTGGAAGGTGTACGTTACCTCCGGATCTCACTGGGTGAATCCCTTCGCATTCCATTAGGATGTGCTGAGTGGTCTCCGGATTTTCGCTGCAGTAGACACATGACTCATCTTGTTGCGAATAATTGCTCCGGTATGTTTTTGTCCTTAGGCAACCAATTCGAGCCTCAAATAGCAAGACACTGCCCTTTGCGTTATCGTACAGATTTTGCCTTCTAATTTCTTCCCATTTCTATAGATCATCATGGTCTTTTTTCTTTCCATTCTTTGCATCCAATTCACTGTCTCTGTTTCTCTCACTTTCTTTTGGATGACTCCTGGTTGTATATTTACACTTTCAATTACCCTGTACTTGGTTGCCAACTTTCCGCTTCCTCCATTCTGTGTCTTCCTCAATTCTTCCCCCATTCTATTAGCGCAACTGACTGCAGCGCCGCGCAGCGCCGAATGTCAGGGTAGGACTCACCACGACAGGGGGAAGGGGGATGAATTGGTTACTTTCCCTTTTTCAACTACGATTTGCTGCCAGTGTGTTTGCAGGGCCTCCTTGCGCCCACGTCCGATGCCACTGAAAGGCGTCGTTCGCTGCATCAGCATGACCGTACAACAATAACGAATATTAATGGTCAGTCATATATTCTTTTACATCAGATTCCTGACTATAAGTAAAACAAACAGGTTTGATTTTTCTTTCTTGTTTGTTCATTCACATTATTACATATGTGGGTGGCCAAATTTGCGCAGATTTCGCCATAATCGCCGATTGCTTGCTCTTATGAAAATGCGTCATGTGTTGTTTGACACACATTGTTGTATGAATTTCACAGGATTCGTGCGTACTTGTGTATGCATAGCAGTAAGACTAACTTAAATGTTTTGTGCGCGCGTGTTTATTTATTTTGCTGTTCATGATGGCGTACCAAATCTCTGTTCATTCCACTTTGTTTTGTTTCGAGCTGTGATTTGTTGTACCTGTCGGTAGTGCAGCAAGTAGAGTAGGCCTAGTCAGAAGACAGCCTCCTTTTGCCGTGAGCATTTCTCGAAATGTCCGAATAAGAATGAAAGTGAACTTAGTGGCCAGAACAGCTATAATGTGGGGACAACTGGGCCAAGTTAACTTAAAATCAAGCACACTGCACCACATCACCTTCACCACATTACACGTTTTGTTCTTGATCTTAAGTTTGATTTTTCAGCATTTGGAAGAACATGTCCTTGGACGACACCCTGAGCGACGAAGAGCGGGCGAAACTGGCAGTATGGGACTACCCCGTGAGTGACAAATACACCAAGATCTGGTGGACCATGCAGGAGGCCAGCATGCCCACGGAATTTGAGGAAGGTGTGCGAAGGGTCAAGGAGTCCAAGGGCTCGCAGGAAGGGTTCGCGTTCATCGGTGAGTCATAGGCGAACCAGTAGAGTATAGCGATCGTTGGTGGTCTGTCTTCACGAAGACACAACCCGCCGCACATAGCACAGCGGCTATCTGGAGTTCAGCTGCTAAAGACGCGTTTAGAACCCGGGTTTGGTTAAATCCCAAATCGAGACTCAACCACTGTGCCGAGAGCTAAATGCACGCTCAACGGGTCCTTGGGTATTCACATTAAACCGCATTAAACTTTCTAGCAAAAAATAAAAAAAGCAACAACAAAATCATATACGCTTAATCACTGTAGCGATATCACCCTGTGTGTCGTTCATTGACGTCAGCACACGTGTCTTATGTAAATGCATTGCTCGGGACATCGAAAAAAAAAGAGATTTGAGTGCGCCACTTTTCTGCTATAGCTAACGACGCCAGAAACAGGCCGCGTTCGAGTACGCTGTTCAGATTCGCAAGAGGAGCAGTCAAACAGAAAACAGCAATAACATCTCGACTTGAGCTTGGTGGTAAGTCTTTATGTTAGAAAAACAACACTTGAAAATGCAGACAAGGCACAGGGCTTACTGCCAAGTGAAGCGTTTGTAGCACAGTAAAAAAATAAGAAAACAAACACAAAGAAATAAATTACTCCATCTCCCGCTAAAGGGAACCATGTGTGGATGCCAAGCAGCGGGGAGATGGTTAGCTTGAGCGGGAGATGGTTTCGCGGCAGCGGCCCGAGCGCTCATCGCGGCGCTGCACAGGAGAGAGAATGAGGCGCGCGCACTCCGTCATTTTCATACCGCGGAACTACCGTGGCGCCCCCAGCGGAGTATGCAGCTGTCGCACCACCTGTCGTGCACGCCGCTCCGGATTCCTAGAGGAGAGAAAGGGGGAGCGTAGGAGAGGAGAGAGAGAGGGGGAGGGGACGCGCATGCGCTGTGGGGGTGTGGGACGCCGCGGGAGGGACGGACAAAGCCCCCGCCATAAGCTGCTTCGCATCTAATAAATTCAGTGGCACTATAGCGGTTTAAAGCGAGAGAAATGCGTAAGCATTACTTCGCACCTCTTTGTGGTCCCGGATCCATGATTTAAACGGCGTTCACCGAGCCCACTCGACCCAC